>NC_056735.1:719553635-719828635 GCF_019279795.1 Protopterus annectens | reverse complement strand
AATCTGGTTAGCTGCTAACAAAGGAAAATTCATCGCCTGAGGCAGACGTGACTCGTTTGAATTTTTTCTTCTGACAGTTTTCCATGGTGCTTATAGCAGAAATGAATGCAATGGCCTATCCATTTAGAAATGGTTTGCTTTTAAATAGTCTTCCACTCTGAAATAGTCTTCCACTCTGACCCTGCAGCAAATGCCACCAGCAGTTGTTCAGATTTCCTTTGAGGTTTAGTCCTGTCCATGTAAAATCTAAGTTGTCTGTGCACATCTAAGGAGTGCAGTATCCTTTCCCCTTTGTTCTGTGGATTAGAAAAAAAGGTTGGCAAATGAATGGACTGATTAAGAGCCACACTGGATACCACCTTGGGCATGGAGGGATTGGTCCTGAGGGACACCCTGTTCGCATGAAATATGATTAAAGGCTCCACTGCCATAAGGGCCTGTAGTTCAGATACCCTTCTTGCTGAAGTAATTGCTAAAAGTAAGGCTGTTTTCCAAGAAAGAAATTTTATCTCTGCACTTGCAGCTGGCTCAAAAGGAGGAAGAGTGAGTTTTTCCAATACAAAGTTAAGGTCCCAGGCAGGAGTAGGGTCTCTCCTGGGTGGTCTTATGTTTTTAGCCCCTCTGAGGAACTGCATGAGCAGTGGATGAGAGAAGAGGGGTGGTACTGTGTTGTAATGAGCTGAAATGGCTGAGGTGTGAATTTTGATGGAAGAAAAAGGAAGGCCCTTGTGAAGCATCTCAGTTAAGTATTGAAGAATCTGAGGTAAATTGGGCGCTACTGTGCCCATCCCTTGAGTTTGGTTCCAGGCACAGAATCTTTTCCATTTTTCAGCATAAGATTTTCCAGTACTAGGCCTCCTTGCCTCCAAAATGACATCCAACACTTGTTTGCTGAGGGATAGTAATGGAGAGATTAGGAAATTAGCCAGGCTGCCAGAGTCAGGGTTTGAAGCTGAGGGTGCAGAATCTGGCTCTCTTGCTGTGACAGCCGGGTAGGGGTCCGAGGCAGATGCCATGGAGCCAGCAGTGACAAACTGCGCAAGAGGGGGTACCAGTGTTGGCATGGCCAGTCTGGTGCAATCAGTATAGTCCATGGTTTGTCCTGTTTGATCTTTAGCGGTACTTTGGAGAGGACAGGCAGACGAGCAAAGGCATAAACTGATAGATTTTTTCCAGCTGAAGGACAAAGCATCCACATTCCAAGCTTGTTTGTGGGGAGTCCTTGTGTAGAACTTGTCCAATTGGTAGTTCTAGGGGGAGGCAAACAGATCTATATCTGGGCTCCCCCATTTGTTTATCAACATGTTGAAAATCTTTGGTTCCGGTTTCCACTTGTGTGGGTCCATGAGATTTCTGCTGAGTTCGTCTGCCAGTGAGATTTCTGCTGAGTTCGTCTGCCAGTGTATTTAGTTTTCCTAGCAGGAATTGAGCCTGTAGATGCACTTGGTAGCTCAAGGCTGTGTTCCACAGAGCCATGGCTAGTCTGCAGAGGGGGTAAGAATGGGTACTCCCCTGCTTGTTTATGTACCACATAACAGTGGTGTTGTCCGTCCTTACCATTAATTGTCCTGGAAGAATGTGGTCCTTGAAGGCTGTCAGAGCATTCTGTACAGCTAACATTTCTTTTTGATTGATATGCAGGTGCATTTGACTTGGGTTCAATTTGCCCTGAATGCACTTCCCTGCGAGGTGAGCCCCCCAGGCATAGTCTGTTGCATCTGTTAGGGTTTGGGCGGCAGGGGCTAGAGTGAATGGTAATCCCTTGTTTTGGTGGCAGGCCTCTGCCCACAAAAAGAACTCTAACTGTAGGCAAGGTATGATAGGGATCATTGCTTCTAGATCCTGAGAATGTTGACACCATAGGCTTTTTAGATATCATTGTAGTTTCCTCATATGCAGTCTTGCATATGGAATTAGTAGAATGCAGGAGGCCATGAACTCCAAGGCTTGCAGGATTTGGTTGTGGGTTTGGACTAAGAAGGCCTGGAAGAGGCAGGAAAAGACCAATTCTTAGAGGGCCAATGCCTACTAAATCATGGAGGTTGTACTTGTAGAAAATCTTTAACAGTTTGCAGAGATTTAGCTTTTTCCTCCATCTTTTTAAGAAATTCTTCTGCTATGTTGCCAAACAGGCGGCCCTGATTTAAGGGAGCATCCAGCAATTTAGCTTTAACATGATCTGGCAGAGATTGCTCCTTAAGCCAAGCATGCCTTCTAAGTACAGACCCAGTGACAGCAGCCCTGCAAGATGCCTCTAGTGGATCAAAACCACATTGCAAAGTATGCTTTCCAACCTGTTTAGCAGAATGCATTCAATCCTGTAAATCCTTATTTTCAGCACAGTTAGGAATCAATATGATTTTCTGTTTAAGCAATCCAATGATATGCTGCTGATACTTTAACATATGAAACTGGCAGTTTAAGGCCTTAAGGGCCAAAGTTACAGAAGTGTATACTTTCTTATCCCATCTGTCCAGCGTCCTGAAGTCTCTATCAAAGGGGGTAGGATTTTGGCAGTAGTAGCCTTGATGCCCTTGGGTCCCTGTGAAATGGTCTCAGGATCATCAGTAGGATTTTTAAAAAGGAAGTTGTGAGAGTCAGGAATCCTGTAATATCTATCAGGTTTTCTGTGAGCAGGAGGTAAAGAGTCAGGGGCCAAGCTAGATTCAGAGAAGGCATCCTCAACCGTGTCTAGTACAGGAGGGACAGCTAAAGGCCTGTGCTGGGGCAGGAGTAAGAAATCTCTAAGCTTCTTTTCAGAATCAGAGAAATCCTGGCTTTCCCAGCAAAAGTGCTCCCTAACAGTATGTAGGGTTTCACCAAAAGAGAAATCCTCTGGGCAGGGGGAGCAGAGGGAATAGAGTCCTCGGCATAAGAATCCTCATAGGTAGATAAGGGTAAATCCTGGTCCTCAGAGGAAACAGACATTTCAGAATCCTGGTCAGAAGTATCATAAGCAAATTCAGTCCTAGGTCTCTTAGAGGGGGAAGGTTGGCTTCCCCTGAGTAAAGTAATAAGGTCTTCAGACATTCTTATCATCTGTTTTTTAGGCCTAGAGGCCTGACCATGCAGTCAGGGCATCAGTTTTCTAGGCATAGTTCGAGTTTTAGGCCTTGAAGAATAAGATGGTGTCTGTTTACTTTGCAAGTCAGTAGGCCTGAATACACCCTCAGAAGCCGGTGCCTGCACAGCGGCTCCTGACCCATCCAAGGTAGAGATATCCGCAGGTTCCACAGTTGAAGCATCTCGCGGCATACCGGACTCCAAATGGGTCTCAGTAGAGGCCTGCGAATCTAAACTAGCGGGTATCAGGGGCTGCGAACGCACCTGAGTACCGGCGAACTGGCGACTGGCTTAGGAGAAGCGTCCTTGGCAGCTTTGGACCTAGGCGGCCTGCCTCTGTCTGTATCTTTGCATTTTTTCAGAATGTCGGTAGTCGGATGGCTTACTGAAAACATATCTGGATAATTGAACCGAGTACCAAAATATTTAGAAGCGTAAATATACCGATGACGAATGGTTTGTTGCTTAAATAAGGCACAAAACCGACGGCGAGGTACGTCGTCGTGGTCAGGGCCTAGGCAAGGAATACAGTAAGAATGAAAATCTTTGTGAGGTATTTGCTTACACAAGAAATACAATTATTGACTTTTCCTGATATCGGTTTAGAGCAAGAAAAAGTTTCCCCAATGGGGTACTTAGCTTTAGTTGAAGACTTCGGTTCTGAAACTCGAAAACGAAAATTTCGGGAGTTGACCGACCGGCACCTGTGAACTGCTTCAAGCACTGCACGGCAAGAAAAACTGATGTAATGGCGTCGGCTGCATGCTTTATACCCCTGACTACCTGACGTCATGGAAGAGGAGACAGCAACCGACGCAGGACCCAAGACTTTGATAATCAGGCCGACTAAGGGCTGCTGCAAGCAGATAACCCAAATGTGATGACTGCAACAGTGAAACATGAAGAACAAGCTGCTACGTCGTGGTCTGGGCCTAAACAATGTATACAATAGGAGTGGAAATCTTTATGAGGTATTTATTTCCCACAAGATAAACAGTTATTAACTTTCTCTGACATCGGCTGAGGCAAGAAAGAGTCCCCAACGGGGTACTTAGCTTTATAGAAGTCTTCGAAGTAGTATTCGGTAGTAGTACTCTCTGGATCTGACCGACCGGCACTTGCGAACAGCTTCTGCTTCGGGCGCCACGCGGCAAGAAAGACTGAGGAAAATGGCGTCGGCTGATGCCTTTATACCCGAATAACTGCCGCAATGACGTCGGGTGAAGTACGACACCAGCCGAAGCCAGACCCAGACTTTGGAATCCGGCCGACCGAAGGGCTGCCTGACGACAGGACAACCCATTTGTAAAGACTGCAGATGCATCCTTGAAGGACATCATTAGGGTGATAAAGTGATACTCCACCAGTACTATGTAAAGACTCTAGAATTACAGGTTAGGCAAAACATACACCACTTACCTCTCAAGTTCTAGGTGAAGGTTTACTCAGTTATGCAGAGGTTACCCAGAAAAGGCAGTTCTCACTAGTCCTCACTACAATGAGCTTAAGAGGACTTGAATTGTGCAGCAAAGGCAAAAACGTTTAGGCAAATCTCTCTGCAATTAATTCATTTGTCACTTCAGTTCATGTGGAGTCCTCCAGGGACATACACACAATTCAAAACAAAGATTTAACTTTTTGTTTGCTCTTCTTTCGGCTTTTCCCGGTTAGGGGTCACCACAGTGGAACTCCGGTCCGCTAATGATTGGCAGTAGATTTTTACGGTGCCGAGGTGCCAGCCCGACGCCCAACCTTCAACAAAGGCACGCCCATTCATGCATGTCTTTCGAACGCCACTCGACCGCAGGGAGAACATGCAGACTCCACACAGAAGGCGCTCCAGCTGAGAATCGAACGGGAGAACCACCACAGCATATAAAAAAACACAAAGATGAAACTACACGATTTAAATTTACATGGAATGAACACCCAAAGATGTGTAGGTTTTATGTTATAGTAATTACAACAGAGATTAAGACAATACATCATCAGCACACAACAGACATGCAAGAGAAATAAATGGGAGTTAGGACCATTAAAATAAGCCATTACTAGCAAACTCATACAGTCTACAAAACAGGCAATACTCTCTTCAATGTCAACTACGGAAATGGCAGCAGGAGGTTGGAGATTTGGCTATTACTGTCATGTACGTGCAAACGACTTGCTTAGAAATGATACAAAGATTGTACAGAATGGGTTTACTACATTAGGAAGCGTTTTCAAAACAAATACTATCCACACCAAATCACAAAAACAGTTAAATACCAGGTTGAAGAACTTCTCCATGGATTAGAGATTTGGCTTCAAGGGTGACTGTTTCACCATAATGGTAATATCAGCAACCCTGTGTCTGCAGCAGGAACAAAACACACTGCCTGAGTGCAGTGAGTGGACTGGTGAGGATCCCTTCTTCCACAGCAGCAGAAATAATGTGCCCTACTTAAAGGTAGGACAGGCACTACACTTGTTATAATGCTGTACAAGATAGTGAAAATTCTTTCACAAGAAAGGCACAATGTCCCAAAAATGTATATGTTAACATCATGTGTCAGAGCAATGTTACAAGCACAGATGGAAGAAAAACAGTCTAACCTTGCTGAACTTGTGCAAGAAGGCAATATGGACAGCACTGCAAACTGTGAAACATGGGACCACCGACAATTACATCTAGGATGTCAAAATTTGGGGGTGTATTTGCTTACAACAGGCAGATCACTATGTAACTGGGAGAACTGTATCAACAGAACTGATTAGCGACATAAAGTTGGAAGGAGTCCAGATCACCCACAGCAAAGAAAAAAAGTAGTGCAGTCACACTAAGGGATATTTACAAACCTTTTAACCAAGTAGACACAAAGCTGAATGGCAGAAGGAATCTTTACAGTGGTAGACAAGAATACATGTATATACACTTTATACACACACGCACATATATTATACACACACATCCAAGTGCTATATTTCTGATGTGTGTGTGTATACATATATATATATATATATATATATATATATATATATATATATATATACACATACATACACACACACATATATATATATATATATATATATATATATACACATATACACACACGTGTGTATATATATATATATATATAGACACACACACACAGTACTATACACACACACACACACACACACACACACACACACACACACACACACACACACACACACACACACAGTACTATATTTCAGATGTGTCATCTTTGTCAATCTATTGTAGTGTCTACATTTACAGTTCACACAAAACATGGAAGACCTGTGCAGAAACAGTGAGAAAAGATTCAAAACTGGAACTGCTGTAATGCAGACATCACTCTTCTGTATGAAGTTTGTGAATAAACAAAAAAAACACCACGGTTTCAAAAGTGCTGGAGTGCAAAGTTAAGTTGAAGGATAGGGAAATGCACTCAGGCAGTAGGTAATTAAGTTTATAAACCTATGGAAAAATCAGTACTGTCTTGATGTACTTATGAAACTAGACTCATAAGGAAAAAAGTAAATATTCCACACATTAAAAATGATATTTTTTTAAAAGCATCACTTAAGAGTAATTACTCTACCTTTGAATTCTGACAATTGTGAGGGCTACCCTAACAGAACATTTTAACCAGAGGTAGTTTATTAAACTGCATTGTGCTATAAACTGCAGTGACAATTTTGGTCATCAACTTGTAAAGTCTTTCTCTGCTCCTTTAAATGGTGTGACTGAAACAGACTTCTGATATGGAAGCTGCACATTCAAACTCTACATCTGAAAACCCCAATTCTACTTCTGACATCGAAAACACACCTCCCCATTAACACAGTGGTATTACACTGCACTGTATTCTATTAACTTTTGATTGTTTTTCTTTAAACAAACTAAAAAGAAACAGGTTAGAAAGCAATGACACAAACAACTGGAATTTCATAAGATAGTACTGGGCACAAATTATTTGGCGATATTGTACTGTACTGGCTCACCCTCAGTTTCGCACAGGAGTGGGCCTGGCACGGATGACTGACAAATGAACCTGCATATGAAATGAGGCATAATTGGCATTCCATTCATATTAGCTAGTGACATCATGCATACAATGAATGTGTTAACCATAGCTCTGACTCCGGAAAGCTTTTAAAAGAAATGTAATGTGGCATAATCACCTCACAATTGCAGTTGTTTAGAAACACAATAAAAACACGTTTAAGTTTCAGAATCTGTTAAATCCAAGTCATTAAAAAGGGGAGAAAGGGAAAAAATATCACTCTGACCACTTAAAATTACTACCTCAAAACTTATTGAAATCCAACTGTTAGGCTACAGCAAACTAGACTATAACCTGCCACGAGACAGTACTCTCTGCCAAGCTTAAATCTCCAGAAATGACACTAAACACCACTAAAATCAATCTGATAAAAATATAAAGGCCATAAAATTGCCACAACACAGATGATGGTTCTTCAGTATAATCGAGGAGCCAGAGCAGCTACCAATCCCAGCTGTAAATGAAAAAAGGAACCTCAAACAAATTAAGTTATCTACGAGTACTAAAAACCAAAAAGATAAGTTTTACGCTCTTAAGAGGCTATATTTCAGACCTTTAAATACAACACTAACTCAATCTCTTTATACCCTTTAAATACTGAAAATGACATCTATGTGCTAAAACTTTCTACTGTTACTACTTCTATCTGCACATCTGTCAAAAATACTGTTTGCCTTGGCACCAAGTAATAAGTAACCACCCACATTAATTAAAAAACTACAAGACTCTGTGCATCACAGGCTACAGTACTGCAAAACAGGTTACAGGAAAGGTGAACAAGATCTTCAGGAAAGCAAGAAAATTAAGTAAACAAGCCAGCAGATCAATCAACTACTTCAGCCTTTAAAATTCTTTACTTAACTCGATACGGTCATGATAGTTAAAAGCAAAATATAATGCTTTCTTAATACAAGTAAAAACTGTCCAAAAACAGAAATGGATCTAACTGTAAATGGATTTTCACCAATTTTGTTGTAACAGTCGCCCACCAGACATGCATATCAAAAGCTGTCAACCAAGGAACGTACCTCATTTGGGGTCTAAAAAAGTTCCTGTTTTCTGTTATCAAAGCTGCCGCCAATCATATGCAAGTATTCTGTGTGCAAACTTATATACGTATATATCATTTACTGCATGAAAAATAACAAATGCGTCATATTTTACTGTTACTCACTTGCATACACTAAAAACTCATTCATTGCAATATATAATACATCACAAACACAATTACATTACAATACAATAATCAAGGTTCCAGGCAGTATGGTTGAATATTCAATATTTTACAGTGATGTAAAACACCTCGGGCGGGGTTTGTGCAGTGCTTGCTACTACGCATATGGTGAGCCAGTAAACTACAATATCGCCAATTATTCTTAGTATTATGTTAAAATGTAAACAATAGTTATAAACACAACAAAAATAACTTTAAAGTTGAATATTCTGCAGGTTTTTAAACAGGAGTTTCGTTCTGTTCCTACGGACTGCTAAGAAAAATCCTGAGATGAACATTGCTACTTATCTACACAGTTGAATCTAAAACTCTTACACAAGAGATTGTAACGGACTACTTGGGTAAACTATTAAAAAAAAAGCCTACTACTTTTTTGCCACAGTTTACTTTGTCACTGTCTCTGAATCACAATCACATTACAGTTCTCCATTGTAAGCCATCTCAAAAGATTTTTTTTTCATAATTCAGTCAAACATAGTGTAATCATTCAAAACTTGCAAAACAGACCTACAAATCTGACAAGAGAGGTAACATGATAGTTACAGATGAACATTATAATGGAAAGTTTTTTTTTTTTTTTACTTCCATCTGAAGTGCATTGTACTTCAGGCAGGTGTGCTGCTAGTAAACCCTTTCACAACTATAGGCGAGTAATAAATGATGAAGAACCAGACATGCCAGTAGAGCTAATGTTTAGAAACTTGTTGAAAATCATCTCCAAGTGCCACCGTGTCATGTATGGAATGCTTACCCAAGTCCATGTCTCTTTTGGGTGACCATTTCTTAAAACTTGCACAACTGGCATCATACAGTAAAGATACTACTGACATATTAGAAAACAACTAAGAAGGAAGCTGAGCTAGGGAAGTGCATCTTAGAAACAAGTACCACAAAATCTCAGTTTACTGTCACTGTATGTACGCGACAAGGGTATTGAAGCAGACTACAAGCTGACACAATGTGGCAATACTTGTACATACATTTATATACATACATGTTTATATATATATATATATATATATATATATATACACACACACACACACACACACACACACACAAACATACATGCATACATACATAATTATATACACACACAGTATGTTGTACTACATTGTTAGTTTTAGAAAATGCTATGTTCAACAGTACATAATTCCAACAAATTTCTGGAATAGCCACCAATTCACCCAAGCCTTGCAGTTGTATTAGCACTTTCTTATAAAACAGGAATATAAAAATAAAATATTCCTCGCAGAGAGTTTTGACTAAACAGATCTTAAAACTATCTTTTAATCCATCCATAACCCCCCATTTTTGAACATGGGGTCGTGTGTCACATCAGTAGTGACAATCATCTGGAGCCAGTGCTCACACTGCCAGGTGGCTATCCCTGCTGCAGTTGTTCTTCCATACCAGACACGCAACTAAATTGGAGTGTGCCATTTACCTACTGAATTGCCTTTGGAATGTGGAAGGAAAACCGGAGCACTTGGATAAAACGGACATGAACACAGGGAAAAACTTCAGACTTGTAATGTTTTTATTTTTTTTGGAATGAAAATGAAACTATACTTGTGAATGGTGTTGATTACTTTAACAGTGGCAACAGTTTCTTGAAATTTGCAGCCACCTGTTGCAAAATGATGTAATTATAAAATTAGCAAAACCTCTTTTGGTGTCAGAATATTTTGAAAGCTTACACGCATAAATTTACAATGCTAGTTCTCATCTGAAGTATCAGTTTAAGAACATTGTAAAAATTCAGTAGTTTGGGGTGGGGGGTTACTGCCTTAACTACATATGAACAAGAATTCAATTAACAGTTCGACACTACCCTGAACATGTTTAAAACAGAAGTATGATAAGTGAAGTGATGCAATTGAAAACGTTTACATTTACATGGCTGAGAGAGTCGACATCTATATGCCCTACCTTAAACTTGAGAATACAGACAGTAATATCAAGCCATCAAAATCTGCAAAGTCTCCATTAAAAATAATGTGCGTTTACTATATGTCACACTGTTACGGGACAAGACCAGCTTATTAAAATGTATATTAATTTCAGCTTATTAATTATGCTATAATATGATTGTTAAAAAGCAAATATAATTTGTATGCAGGGCTGGGAAAAATACAGCTTCATAAGTCACAGTATTACTGTTAATTTTAAACTGCATCCTTTTAGTATGTAATAACAGAGAATAGTACGTGTTGCATGAAGTGAGGCATGTAGCTATACAAAACGGAATTTGTTAGCTTGACTCCTCCAGGTTAAGAGTGCGTTGTTGCTAAAGCAGGTTTGAAACATCCAAGGTCAAAAACAAGACCCTTTGGAAGCAGGTAATCATGTATAGGAAAGTGTTCACGTGAAGTCTGAGGCGAAAATCATGAGGGATGAGAACATTTGCAATGTTTTCTATAGGACAAAATCATTATAACGTCATGAATTTGCATGAGCAGTTTGATAAAATCACAGTTTTCGTATGTAAAGTGAGAATGCTTCATCAAGAATACTGAAAAATAACTCCCAGCGCTGTAAGAATAAAATTTCTGTTTGCACATCCTGAAGTGCTGTTCCTGACTAAAGGCATACAAGGTAAATTCTTAATGTTATTTATTCATGACTAACAATACTGTGGGCTCTGCTTCTATTAAAAATCCGGTACTTGCGTATTATCACAACCAGAATTTCTACCTTGCAAAAGTCATGTGTGGACAAAAGTACTGATTTTAACGGTAAAAGGGTTGTGTCAAGTACTACTTATTACTGTCTCACACTGTGCATCACTCAGGAAGACGAATAACCGACAAATGTTGTATTTATTGGAGACATACTTTTACACTGTTTCACTGCAGTCTAGATGATGTTTACAATTACAAATCATGAGTTGCTACTTACACATTACAAACTGTTGTCTTGCAGACTAGTCTACCATGTGTTACAGTCTTCCTATTAAGGGATGCGTTATGTACCTTCTGTGGCTTGTTATTAGACAGTGACATTCATTTTTTTCACCATTGCTTTGCCATTGTGTTATATTGTAATTTGCGAGATTTCTCCTTGGATGTGGATTCACTGAATGTACTCTGCATTGCTTATAAAATGCACGAATGAAATAGCAGTCATCACGTGTATTATAACTGTTATTCAGTTTTCTGCATACTTTTTGGGTTGTAATTTTCCAAGGTGTGCAGTAAACATGTCGAAACATGTAAGAAATAAACAGGTCCATCTATAGAGGAGCCAGAAGCAGCAGGCATCTTTATTCCATTTTTCCGTAAGTTAGGGCAGGGACGGACGGTAGCCACAACAAGGAATTTTGCCGTTACTCCTTTTCCAATGTCACAAGCTAGGTGAAAGAATAATAATCAAGAGTTTTGACAACCCTTTTCTGGTAAAGGTAGTTTCGCAAAAACCTTACAAATTACGTGAGGTTAGCAATGTGGTGGTGACACATGACAAGTTTTGCCAGGTAGAAAATCTGGTTGTGATAATACACAAGTAGTAAATAAAGATGACCGATCCTAATGGCTCACACAGACTACATATTATGTGTAAACGATTTAAGTTCACTAAAGAGAAATTCTAGTGCTGATGAAATAATCACGGTACATAACATTCTGCCATTTTTAACAAAACATGTAAATAAAGAATTTAAAAACATTTTAAATGCATGATGACATTGATTAAAATGACAAGTATTTCTACTCATTTGCTAATTAAAGCAAATTATACTCACAAGGACTATGCCGTCTTGTAATACCTCTGGTGCAGTTTAAATTGCTATTTACAAATACCGAGCGTTAAGAGTCCCTCTTCAGGAACATTTGGGGAATACAGGAAATAAAACATTTTATACAAACGTATAGAATGCAACTATGAACACGCATTTCAGTTTCATAGTACAGAATGTTGTTGTCTTTCGGCTTTTCCCGGTTAGGGGTCGCCACAGCGGAACTCCAGTCCGCTAATGATTGGCAGTAGATTTTCACGAACGCCGAGGTGCCAGCTCGATGTATAACCTTCAACGTAGGCATGCCCATTTACACATGTCTTTCGAACGCCCACCCAACCGCGGGGTGGACATACAGACTCCACACAGAAGTCACTCCCTGCACTCCAGCCGAGAATCGAACGGGAGAACCTCTTGCTGTGAGGCAACAACGCTAGCGCTGCACCACCGCGGAAGTCCAGTTTCATAGTACAGAATGTGTTTATATGAAATACACCCTCGTTATGAAGAAATATTGCTGGAAGACTATGGTGAATGCCTACCACACATACCTGATGAAGCAGTCAGTTTCAGCTCAGACACTTGCCGAGCCTCCTTTTTATACCCATTTGAAAAGTTAATACTTGTATGTTATGCTTTTGGTTCACTTTTTAACTGCCATGCAGGATACAGGAATTGGATTACTATTTAATGTACCTCAACATTTTATTTATTTATTTTGCATATTTGAAATACTTTGGGTAATTTAACTGGTGTATATTAAAGTTTTAAATCTTCTTCTTCTTTCGGCTTTTCCCGGTTAGGGGTTACCACAGTGGAACTCCGGTCCGCTAATGATTGGCAGTAGATTTTCACGGTGCCAACTTGACACCCAACCTTCAATGAAGGCACGCCCATTCACACATGTCTTTCGAATGCCACTTGACTGCGGGGAGGACATGCAGACTCCACACAGCAGGTGCTCCAGCCGAGAATCGAACGGGAGAACCTCTTTATGTGAGGCGACAACGCTACCGCTGCACCACCGCATTATATATATTAGTTTTAAATACACAGCAGAAAACATTTTGAGATGTACTTTATATTATGGCATATTACCTTCTGTCTTATGACAGGATCAAAACTCTACAGAATAGGTGTTTAAGTTTGGCTGTTAAAGAACATATGCGAGTTTGCTATTATAAACAATATTTTGTTCACCAAGGCTCCTTCTAATCACTTCTACTATGCCTTCTACACAGACCTACACAATTTCTACAAGCCCCACAAGAGTCCACTCTCTCATCCACATGATCTGATGAAGCTTAGCACATGGGCAAAAATGCAGGCTAATCCACGTAACTTTTTCCTTTCCAAACTCAGGGGTCAGAATCAGTTACCATCCCCTTCATTCCTTACTTATCTCTCACCCCACCCCACTCCACACCTAAACTGACCCAGATACTTCCCCCATCCTCCACCACAATCTGAGAGAAAAGTGCACCCCACATTTGAGCTTCAGGGTGGGAAGTTACTTTTCATTAAAACTTCTGGAATACTACTTCACCCAAGTACTGGTCAATTAAGAAATAAAATTTAACACTGTCACTCTGGCATTAACATTGATCTGAAGACGTCTACAGTTCTAAAAAATTGTTTCATACATGAAGGCACTTATCTCTGACTTTAGTGGCTCATTAAAATTTTCTTTTAGTTCACTCAAGCTTATTTTTTTATTTGTTCAGTGGCATAGCTATTTGTGGCTTACTGTACTGAATTAGGTGATATCAATAGCCCCACATTTTTTTTTCTTATTACAAATTTGTTACACTTGTAAAAGAACATGAAATTTACAACCAAACTTAAACATAAGGTAAAACAGCAATACAACATAAATGCATACATATAATTTTTAAACTCTGTGTACAAGTGGTATAAAGACAACAAAGCTGATCATCACAATATAAAAAAACTTGTTACCATGAAATTAAGTATACAAGTCTCACGTGTTAACACAATCATCGCACATTTTAATATGACAATTACGCCTTGAACATCCCATTACATTTAATAAAACTGGCTTACTAAAATAAACAGGGATTTCAAAGATTAAAGTCTTATCAATGTATAACTTCAAGAATAAGAAAGAGCATGGATTAAAATTGTGTTATACCTGGACACAGCAAGATATTTGAAATAAGATTACACCATGCAACACAATTGTATGTCATTTTTTCCGATGTTTGGTCTTAATATTAAGCAATACTATATGCATACACTTCTTAACTACATGTAATAATCAATTAATCCTAATCTTTACCAAATGCACACTATACTCACTGCATGTTTGTGTAGGACTACTGAGCTATCTGGTGTTATTTTATGCTACTGTACTCTTCTTTCTCTGTTTTAACTCCTGAGCTGTGGCTCAGATAGGTCCCCTGTGGATCAGCTATTCAGCCTTGTCTACCAATAAATAAATAAAAATAAACTCTATTCAAAATCAATAGTAAAAACCTACTGCTCTACAATCTTCTCTGACTGTAGTAATGGGCGATAATGCTGCAGTAATATGCGAGAGAGAAAACAAATGCAGCTTCAGAATAACATCACCTAATGTATTCACATATGCACTGGATGCAGTTTAACAAGTAAAAAAAAATCACATTCAACAAAATGAATAAAGATGTGAGATACATCAGTTTAGATAAAAAACTGCAGACACACAACTATTAAGCAGTAAAATGCTCAGAGCAGATACCCACTATTATAGGTAGAATATATCAAATGTCTTGTGTTCGTACCATTCATGTCAAATCGGTGCGACCTTGCTCCATATCACAATGCATTTTAAATCCACGATAAACCTTATTTCATATAAGCACTGTTATGACAACTGCAGTTGGTGTTGTCTTGTGCCCAGAAATAAAAATGCGTACTGCACAAAAGAAACGGATACTGTTACTTCTGCCTGGCATACATTCTCATTGTTTGTGTCTTTCGGCTTTTCCCGGTTAGGGGTCGCCACAGCGGAACTCCGGTCCGCTAATGATTGGCAGTTGATTTTTACGTACCGGCTTGCCAGGCCAGACGCACAACCTTCAACGAAGGTACGCCCATTCTCACATGTCTCCACGCAGAAGACGCTCTAGCTGAGAATCGAACCGGACAGCATCTTACTGTCAGGCGACAACGCTACCGCAGCACCACCACCGCAGGTTTTTTCCTGGCATACATTCTCATACTAGTGCTAAAATTCCTCTACAAGTTAGAAAAAAAATGCTAGCAACCAGAGTCTGTCTGTTTACTTTCACTAACTTACTGGAGCTATACAATTCCAGCCACAATAACCTACTGTCACAATTTACTCTCTTGATAAGTTTTGGCACCACTACAGTCCATATCCCATGAAATGGTTTGAGGACTGATACCTAGTGCCAGCAACTGCAAACAATAGCAACCCATCTGAATCAAATAAGCAGACTAAAATAACCGCTTGATAAAAGTATTTGCACAAAAAATTCACATACAAATCCCGTGTGTTCAAGTGCTAAAAGGGTTTAAAGTTCGCATACCCCCCCCCCCAAAAAAAAACAAAATGGATAAAAGGTAAGGGTGGGGGAGGGTCCATTTTACACAACTTGCATGTCCTCCCTGTGGTCGCGTGGGTTTCCTCCGGGTGCTCCGGTTTCCTCCCACATCCTAAAGACATGCAATAGGTGGATTGGACACTCTAAATTGGCCCTAGGCGTGAGTGCGTGCATATGTGTGTGCCTTCTGTGGAAGGCTGGGTGCCGGACTGGCAACCAGACACTGTAAAACTCCACTGTCAATCATGAGTGGACAGATGATCCGCTGTGGCGACCCCTAACCAGGAAAAGCCGAAAGAAGAAGAAGAAGAAGTTAGTGAAGGCTGACCATGCCTCCCAATGACTCAGCAGACTCACTTGCACCTGCATTACTTCCAAGAGGCATCTGTACATTAGTATTTCCACAGCATGAATGCATTCTTTAAAAAAATAAAAATATAAACATTTATCATGCATAGCAGCAACAGAAACAGGCTGCTTTAACCACCACTGTAAGTTTTTCTACCTGCTTTTCTGGTAAGTTGCCTCACTGTTCAACATCCTGACAAGAACTACAGGAAGCCTGTTAACAGGGAATTAGTGTTGATATGATCCACTTACAACCCCAGACCTCATTGTGCACTGTATGCATCTACTAAGGAATATCCCAAATAGCCTTCAGACATAACTGCTGAGGGTTACCACCACCACTGCTGTGAAAGAGGGAACACTGCAACCACCCAAGCCTGGACAGACTATTATCTAAATCTGTAGTATAGTTATACTGTTTTCAGAATGAAATCCTTTATCGGAAGACTGCTGCAACTCTACTGCCTAGTGATTTTTTTGTAATGACAAATCAGACTAACAACAATCTATTAAAGGTTTGTGAAACTTGTTCCCTAACAGCATAACTGTACTGTAACACACAGATGCAACCGATGCTTTCTTTTTGAAATGTACCTAGGAATACTGAAATTTTAATCTTCACTATGAAACCCATGTGCAATCTCTTTGCTTTTCTGTGTGCAGTGCATTGTAACTACCCAATGTCCTGGTAATACAAAATGTTATGCCATTTTTCTTTTTAAAGACTAACACTATCAGACCGTCCCAACTAGAAGTATGCATCTATTTTCAGACTTTATTTACCCTTTTGCATGAAGTACATATTTTTGGAGATATGTACCCATTTTCAGGATTAATTTTCACTTGTCACGTGACCTTCTCATGCTCACCATCCATCGCATAGAATTTTAAAGTTGTTTAGCTTACAGGAAACCAGAGTGAATGACAGATATACTGGTGGCACCAATAAAGAGGACCTACATTTTATATCTACCTTTTGTTGGAGCAAAAAATTCAAAAATAAATTTTGTAAGGTAGATTTTTTGAAGTATACTTTATCAAAAATCTTCAGATTTTATAATGTGTTGCTCATAACATGCTTACATTTTGTCACTCACTTTTTTAAAACTTGCATTTCTTAGAAGTGTCCTACGGTCTTACACAAAGTAAAAGTTATTTGGTATTCAAACTTTATGCTAATTAGGAGTCTAGCCTTCTTTTTGCCTGAAGTACCTAGAGCCTTTGCACTTATTTTCTATGTCTACAGATTAAGAGGTATGAGCACTATTCATTTAGTACACGTATAAGAAACATATGACATTTTATCCAAAAAAAAAAAGCAAGGTCACATATGGGGAAACAAACTACCGTGTAACTCCACAGTGGGAAAAGAACTATAAGCATCTGATCTTCATTTCCTGCTGCAACTAATCTACAAACCTTCTCTTCCTTTACAGACACAGGAACCCCTTCAGGTAGGACCAGACTTATCTGAAAATTTGGGAAGACAATTGGGTTAATTATGAATAAGACTGTAATTCAAGTTTACGCAAAAGGTTTTTGTACAAAATTTCACAGGGTCATTAAGAACAGACTAATAAGCTCAGAAGTGTGCTCTGCAATCCTGATAGCTTCTTCTTCTTCTTTCAGCTTTTCCCGGTTAGGGGTCGCCACAGCGGATCACCTGTCCGCTCATGATTGGCAGTGGAGTTTTATGGTGTCGAGTTGCCAGCCCGGCACCCAACCTTCCACAGAAGGCACACACATGCACACACTCGCACCTAGGGCCAATTTAGAGTGTCCAATCCACCTACTACATGTCTTTGGGATGTGGGAGGAAACCGGACCACCCGGAGGAAACCCACGCGACCACAGGGAGGACATGCAGACTCTGCACAGAAGGCACCACAGCCGAGAATCGAACCGGAGAACCTTTTGCCATGAAAGTCCCAAAAAGTTTTTGCACAAGATTTCTTCTTGTACAAAACTTCAAAGATATATCCAGAACTACAGTTGGATTGGTTATTCTGCGCTCTCACCTGCTTGCCCAAATCCCTTTTTTCCCTTCATTTGTTTTTCTTAACAAAACCTCAAAAAATGACCCAGAACTACCTATTACGACTGGGCTTAGCATTCTAGCGTTTTTCCCTTGTTGGCATTATACAAGTTCATTTTACTCCTTCCAAAAAGCAAAACTTATACATCACTTGCATTTATGTTCCATTATACTACAATGGCATCAGGTCACACCACCTGCACAAGTTCATGCCAGTTGGAGCCATGTCAACTGCTTTCTTCTATTTTTATTAGAATGCTTTTTATTGAAGTTGACTTTGTGGCTCTGTCACACACTCGTGGACAGCGGAAAAATGTTCAGCAAAGCTTGGCATTTTTTTGGCCATCTCGCTATGCCACTTTCAATAAAAATATTCTAATAATGAGAGAGAGACAATACTTTTGTCTTGCTAATGACAGGGTGACAATATTTTACTTGGAGACTAGACACACATACTCGCATCTCTGTACATCATTTCCTCCACACACACAGACCCACACACAAAGGGATCCACTGTACTACCAGCAGCCTTAAAGGAGAAACATGCGCACACACACACACACACACACACACACACACATCCGTAGATCTTTCCCACCATTACACACAGAGTGATGCACTGTACTACGAGCGGCCTTAAACAAAAAATGCACAAAGTCGCATCTCCCTACATCATTCACTCCACACACATAGAATCCAAAATTTGTAAATATTGGCCATCCATACAATGTGGACTAAAACTATTCTAATATGACAATCTCACATCTGACCATCATGTAGCAGCAGTGGTCAGAAAAGCCTTTTACTTGGTTCATCTCATAGGTAAAGAGATTGCATCCAGAAAAAAAGGAGGTTATTACCTCTCTGTAACTCCTCCCTCATTACGCCAATAATTGAGTGAAACGCCCCATTTGGTATGTTGTTGTACCTCTCCAAAACATCTGCACCAACTGGAAAGGCCACAGAAATACCTCACAAAGAGAATCCATGGCCTCCAACACCTGTCCTATGTGGACAGTCTCAAATCACTATCACTGTACTCTGTATTGTTCAGATTGCTCAGAGGTGATCTGTGTCCTGCCTACAAGGCAATCTCAGACCCTGCTCTACTAGAGATGCTCCATATCTGTAAGTCTAACTCCTCGTGTAGTACCCGATCGAAAGGCTTAAATCTAACATGTGACATTAACAAAACCTGCTGGAGAGACAGGTTCATCTCTCAGAGGCTGCCCAGTCTCTGGAATAGACTCCACATACACATCAAGCAAAGTACATCGCTGACCCTCTTCAAGCGCAACCTTGATGAGTAACCAGAAATTTATCCCAGGGGGTCCACCTGTATCCCTCACTGATAGGGTTGACAGGTGCTGAATGAGGTATCTTTTTTGGGGATAAACTCTTGGCTAGCCTTGCAAAGTCCCCAGAGCCATTAGCCTAATAATCTCATATGACTATTATACCAGTATCTTTCCTCACTCCATACATCATTTACTACACACACACAACTACAATCTTTTACTTAAGACTAAAACATAAAAAATAAAAATATACAGTATACTAACCTCGAAAAAGGGCATAGCAAAATAAATTTAAAATGGGTGGCGAAAGCCAAACACATTCTGGCTAGGCTTATAAATGCCCTAGGGCAGATAGCCTAGTATGAACCTATGAACCTATAAAAACAATTGTAAAAAAGAATGCTTTTTATTTAGTCAGTCTAAAAACTAAAAAAATAAGCAAGAGTGAAAACCTTTGCAAAAGAAACACAGACAAGATTATTTCAAAAAAGCATTTGAGGTTGGTTTTCCTGACTGTGATAATGAGGTACCAGAAGAAGTAGGAGGAATCAGAAAAAACAACCTTGAATGTTTTTCTGAAATCAGCTTGTCTGTTTTTCTTTTGCAAAGTTTTCACTCTTCTTCCTTATTTTTTACTTTTTAGAGTGACTCAATAAATAGCATTCTTCTTAAGAAATCTTTAAGTTATAAATAAACACTTATTTCAAAGTTGGCACAAAATTCTAATGTATGCCATGGAATCAAATCCTAAATAAGAACCCTCCTTCATTCTCATTGCATCTTATATCCACGTATTATTTCAAACATAAAATAAATCAAAGCTAGCAGTGTCAGTAAAAGGAATAAGTGAAAACGCATACACATTTGCAACCTATACTACTGCCATACGAGCAAGGGGCTCTGAGAAATTACTGCTAATGTAGGTTCATGAGTGCATACTAGGCTATCAGCATAAAAAAATTTAAACTTAGCTAAGTTTACCCCAAATTTACCAAAATATTGCTGGCATGTGTCAATACCCCAAGCAATTTTAAGGTTACAATACAGAATTGTACACATCAAGAATTCACAATCTCTCCCTGTCCATTAGACACATAGGTGCCAAACCAGGGACAAATTTGGGATTTCCCATCCACTAAGTTGCATTTGAACAGGGTTAAGATGAACTTTGTTTCATAAGGATGGGAAATCTGTTCCAGAGACGGGGTAAACTTTGAGATGAATATATGTCCCTCCAACATTTTCCCTTTTTTTTTGGTCCCCTTTGACCTCCTTGGGTACTGGGATCTGGGACTGTGACAATGTCCACTCTAGGTGTACCAGCAACTATCCAACCCCATGGATTTGCTCTTTTTTTTCTGTGGCTGGTCATGGATCCTGAGGGTGTCCTGGAGGCTTGGCTCAACTGTGCTTTCATTGGGGGGGGGGGGGGTGTATGACCTACCACTTATCTTGCTCCACTCTTGTTTTTTTTCCCTACATCTAAGGGCAACTCCCCTCTTTGACTCATGACCCCTTTAGGGAGCATACCAATGAGCACACACCCCCCCATCTAGGGTAGGCATGTCCAGGAGGCTTGACTAGTCTGTGGTTCCATTGGGGGGAGGGTATGATTTACCACTTCTCTTTCTCTACCCTTGCTTTTTTTTTACATCCAAGGACAACTCCCCTCTTTGGACCATGCCTCCCTTAAGCAGCATATCAATCAGCATCACCCCACCTAGGATAGACATGCCAATCCCTTCTAGCTGCCCCATCAGTTGCCTGAGCCACTAACTGAACCAGGGTCGGCTGGGCCATAATCAAGGCTCTCTCTCTCCATGCCAGCAGAGTGGCCATTTCCATTTTTTGCCACAGAAACATCTACTTCAAACCAGACCACATACAAAAAAACTTATTTCTTAATTGAACACAATAACTTTTATGGTTAAAGAACTTGAAAACTGCCCATTGCAGTACTTGTAAGTGTAACAAACTCAGTAATGTCCAGTGTTGGATCTTGTGCTACAACACATACATTTTTGGATTAAGACTTATCCCATCCAGCAAACTGTGTATTACGGTAGAATGCACAGCTGTTCAGGAGTACAGCTATTTATCTGTCATAATTTTCCAAAACTTCCATGCACAGCTACTATTCAATAGGATTCACCAACAGTAAATAAAGTTAAAGGAAAACTAAAGTCCAAAATATGCATTTTTGTCATATCTTGAACTTTTATGTACTACTACAGCGTAAGAATCACTCTGTCGTCTTCCCAGATTGTAGTCTCAATCCTTATAATATGACAACCTAGGTATCACAATTTTCCCCCACTTTAATTAGTGACAGTGCTATGAATCACTAGGTTTTTAGATGGCTTATGAAAGCAGGCTTAGCCTTCCTTTATAACTAAATAAAAGCTTTCTTCATCCATTTATATTTTCCTCAAAACAAACAGAGGTGGAAAAAAAAGATTTAGCGTTCAAGGCTGTTATCTTTAAAAACATCAAACCCTTCCAACTTACATTCTTGGGAAGTGTGAAAATTGTCAGCTTTGCTCATTCACTGGTGACTGAAAGTTGTCACTTGGAAATTTGGCCAAGCCATCAGGGAATTTCCCCTACTCATTGTTGTGAGCGGGACCCTTTTTTTACATTAGCACTTCCATTCCAGACACAGAGGCAGCCCAGAGAAACAGGGAGTCAGACTGACAGAGAAGATAATGAACTGGTGGGAGAAATGGAGGAGAAAGCCAGTATCGAAACCAGAGAATGTGTGCAAGATTCTGAAGCATGTTTCAAAGAAATCTGATGGAGAGGAGTCGGCAAAAGATAGATGTATAATTACAAACACTCCAGTCAGGAGGATTGCAGGATGATTTAGTTAAAGAAATGGTGATGCGGAGTGAGATATTACCTGGGGGGACATTATGGAGAAAATACAAAAGAAGGATGCAGAGACAATCCTGAAGAATAGTGGTGAGATAGAAAAGAAATTGTATGCAGAGAATGTAAAAGAAGGCAAAAGGGGAGTATAGCAGAAAAGAAAAAGAAAGAAAAATGGAAGTACATGGTAAGGATTCTCAGTAAAGAAAACAAAGAAATGGACAGGTATGATGTGGGACAATTTAACAGCTTCTTTAAGTGAAAAGTACATGAGGTAAGAGCATTTATTCTTATTAACAGAGAGACAATTTGAAAAAAAAAATTTCAAATATACTGTCACAATGGAAGATTTTCTTGGAGAATATGAAAAGACTAACTCATGGAATCTTTATGGGATAAAAGCATTTGACAAGGAAACAAAAAATAACATTTATGTATAGCTTCGAACAGAGATAGAAAGACTTTGAAAGGACATTTGAAAACTTTATGTACTAAAGTACTAGACGTTGCAAATGTTTATGACAAAAGAGTTTATGGACTGACAGATGGGATTATAATATTGTGTTAAAAACAGAAAGTGAAAAATTATACATATACCAAGCATGTTAAATGTGGAGGGGAATAGGGTTGTTGTAAAATACTGGAGACAACCCATGACATGATTTTTTTTTTTGAGGGGGGGGGACTTCTGATAAGTAACTGTGAAGAAAATGTTATACGTGTGAGGAAATGGGACATGATGTAAAATGTGAATTGAAATGCTATAAATATAAAGTACAGTTTTGTACCTACCATAAATGTAGATGTCCGAACTGGATAGCATCTGCAGTCATAACAACTGGGTTGTCCTGTCGTCAGGCAGCCCTTCAGTCGGCCGGATTCCAAAGTCCGGGTCCGGCTTCGGCTGATGTCGCACTCCACCCGACGTCATCTCTGTTGGTCTTCGGGTATAAAAGCATCAGCCGACGCCATTTTCCTCAGTGTTTCTTGCCCCAGATGCCAGAAGCCCTCTTGCAGGCTAAAATTTGGATAGATGCCAATGTTTCCAAATAGATAGATGTAAACACAACAATAAGCATGTATGTACATATATACAAACAAATACACCATAAAAGACTCCCCCCCAAACAGCTAGCTATTAGGAGGGTAAACACCCTAGGAGTACCACAGAGGGGAAGGAGGGAGGGTAATCCTGACTGCAGATGCTATCCAGTTCGGATATCTACATTTATGGTAGGTACAAAACTGTACTATGTCCTTCATGGATGCATCTGCAGTCATAACAACTGGGTAGAATACCATAGCCAACTAGGGGAGGAGGATAAAAGTAGATTATGGTGTGTTTAGGATCCCTTGCAGTACAGCAGTGGCAAACCCTGCTCGGGATCTGGAATATAGAGGCAAATTATAATGCTTGGCAAATGTATGCACGGAGGTCCAAGTAGCCGCCTCAATAATGTCTTTGGTTGCCACTCCTCGTAAGAAGGCTGTGGTAGTGGCTGTTGCCCTTGTAGAATGAGATCTTATGTTCTGTGGAATTGGTTTTCCATGGAAGGAGTAACAGAATCGTATGCAATTTCCTATCCATTTGGAGATTGTCTGTTTGGAAATAGCTTTTCCTTCCCTTCCTGTTGCATAGGCTACAAAAAGTTGGTCAGTCTTTCTGCTATTTTTTGTTCTGTCCAAGTAGTAGCGTAGCTGTCTATGTACATCCAAGGTATGCAGTATTCTTTCCCCTCTGTTTTGTGGGTTGGGAAAGAAGGTAGGTAGGTGGATTGCCTGGTTTAAAGACACTCTGGATACCACCTTGGGCATAAATGTAGGATTAGTCCTCATGGACACTCTATCTTGGTGGAAGATTAGGAAGGGTTGCACTGCCATTAAGGCCTGTAGTTCTGAAACCCTCCTTGCTGAAGTAATTGCCAGTAGGAAAGCAGTTTTCCATGACAGGTGTTGTAGGTCTGCTGTTGCTGCTGGTTCAAAGGGTGATAGTGTCAATTTTTCTAGCACAAAGTTCAAATCCCAAGCTGGTAATGGTGGTTTCCTTGGAGGTTTTACACTCTTGATTCCTCTGAGGAACTGCCTGAGCAAAGGGTGCGAAAAAACAGGTGGATCAAAGCTGTATTCTGCTGAAATAGCTGATGCATGTATCTTGATGGAGGAGTAGGACAGGCCTGAATGAAGAAGTTCGGCCAGATACTCCAGAATGTTAGGCATATCTATGTTTGACACATCTTTTCCTCTTTCTGTACTCCAAATGACAAACCTTTTCCATTTTCCAGCATAGTTCCTTCTTGTTGAAGGTCTGCGTGCTTCAAGAATAATGTCTTTTACTCTTTGGGAAAGTTCTGGATTAGCTGCTGCTATGTGATGTTCCATGCAGTTAGTTGCAACGTTTTAGGTTTGGATGTATGATGCTGTAGTTGTTCTGAGTTAACATCAAAGGCATCAGGGTATTGGCCACATATTGTTTCGAGACATGCTCCTCAGTAGTGGGTACCAGTGTTGTCTTGGCCAGTTCGGAGCTATCAGGATTATCCTTGGACGTTCTTCCTTGATTTTCAGTAGTACCTTGTGTATCAAAGGAAGAGGTGGGAATGCATATGCTGTTAGGCCTTTCCAGTTGAAGGAGAGCGAATCCACTTTCCATGCTAGTGGGTGGAATGTCCTTGTGCAGAATTTTTTGAGCTGGTGATTGAGAGGTGATGCGAATAGGTCTATCTGTGGCATTCCCCATTTCTTTGAGATGGTCTTGAAGATGTCCGGGTGCAGCTTCCATTCGTGGGCATCCGAAGTGGTTCTGCTTAATATGTCTGCTAGAGTATTGTCTTTCCCAGGTACAAATATTGCCTGTAACTGGATGTTGTAGCAGAGTGCCAGGGTCCACAGCTCCAAGGTCATTCTGCATAGGGGGTATGAATGAGTGCCTCCCTGTTTGTTGATGTACCACATGACTGTGGTGTTGTCTGTCCTTATCATCAACTGGCCCTCCTTGAGAAATGGTTTGAACTTTTGGATTGCCAGTTTTACTGCCAGCATTTCTTTTAGGTTGATGTGCAGGTGAAGTTGATCCTGTGTCCACAATCCTTGCACGCATTTGTCCAGCATGTGGGCCCCATCCTAGGTCTGAAGCGTCTGTTGTGATGGTCTGGCTTGCTTGACATCTGCGAAAGGGTAGGCCTGGGTTTGACTGGCATGCCTGAGCCCACCATAGGAACTCCTGTTTTAAGCATGGAATTAGTGGGATTTCTGTTTCTAGACTGTGTCTGTGTTGGGACCATAAATTCTTTAGGTACCACTGTAGTTTTCTCATATGTAGTCTGGCAAATGGAACCAAGATTATGCATGATGCCATGAAGCCCAAGGCCTGCAGTACTTTTCTTGCTGTTAACTTGTTCAGTTTTGTTAGTGCCAAGAAGTAAAGAGGAAGTTCTTTTGTTTTTCTGTAGTCAGGAATGCCATTTGTTTTACTGTGTCCAATTCAGCTCAAGAATGTCCTTGTTTGGGATGGTATCAGCCTTGACTTTTGTAAATTGACTGTGTATCCCAGTGCTTGTAGCAAGTAAATGACCCTTTGTAAATCTGTTGTCAGCTTGCTTTTGTTGTCCCCTTGTAGCAGGCAGTCGTCCAGGTATGGGTAAATTTGAATTCCCTGTAGTCTGCAATGGGCGATTACTGATGCCAGGCATTTTGTGAATACTCTGGGCAGTAGATAAGCCAAAGGGCAATGCTGAGAATTGATAGTGCTCTGATCCTGCAAGAAATCTGAGGTATCTTCTGCAGATTGGTCGAATGGGGACGTGCAGGTATGCCTCCTTGAGATCTAGAGTTACCAGCCAAGACTCCTTGCCCAGCATGGGAAGAAGCTGCTGTAGGGTCAGCATTTTGAATTTTGGGACAATGATGTATGTATTTAAGGTGGACAGGTCGAGAATTGGTCTCCAACTTTTTCCTTTCTTGGAACTAGGAATAGTCTGGAATAGAACCCCTTTCCTTGCTCTGCTGTTGGCACTCTTTCCACAGCTCTCATGTTTGCTAACTCCATTATCTGGCGAAGAGACTCTGTTTTTTGATTTGGAGGTAGATTTGGCATTCCTCTTTTGACTGGTAAAGTGTGGAAGTGAAACCGGTAACCTTGATCTATGGTTTGTAAAATCCACTTGTCTTTTGTTATGCAGTGCCAGTTCCTTGAAAATAAGGTTAACTTTCCGCCTAGAGGAGCTGCTATTTGTTCCCTGGTAGGCGGATTTAGGGTTAAGTCACTGTGGTTGTGCTGATGTAGTGGCAGTGGCTGTGTCTGTGCCTCTGTTGTTACCTTGCCACTGTCGTCCTCTGTAGGCACCTCCTCTGGATTGGTTTCTGCCTCTGGAACGTCTATTCCTGCCCCTTTGAAATTTTGTGGAGTCAGGAAAGGACCAATTTTTGGCAGGCCAGTTCCTGCTAAACCTTGGGGGTTGAACCTGCAAGAAATCTTTAACAGTTTGAACAGATTTTGCCTTTTCTTCCATTTTCTTCATAACCTGCTGGGCAGGTGTACCAAACAAACTTGTCTTGTCCATAGGAGCATCTAGCAGCTTAGCTTTAACATGATCCGGTAAAGCTTGTTCCTTTAGCCATGCATGCCTTCTTATCACTGTGCCTGTCATGGCTGATCTAAATGAAGCCTCCAGTGCATCATAGCCACATTTTAAGGAATGGTTGCTAACCTGTTGTATGTTATTTACCATCTCTAATACATATTTCTTATCAAGAGATTCATCAGTGGTTAGTTTTTAGTTAACTGATCAAGCATAAACTCTTGGTATTGTATCATGTGAAACTGACAGTTTAAAGCTCTAGCTGAGAGAGTAGCTGAAGTGTAGACCTTTTACCCCATCTGTCTAATGACCTTGCTTCCCTTTCAGAAGGAGTAGGGTTTTAGCTATGGTCGGCTACTGCCTTGGGACCCTGGGATATAGTTTCTGGGTCTGCAAGTGGGGCCTTGTAAAGGTGGTGATGAGTATCTGGCACCCTGTAAAATCTGTCTGGTTTGGCAGGGGCTGGGGGTAAAGAATCTGGAGCGGAGCAAACATCATTGAAAGCATCATCCACCACAGAGAGAACAGGAGGTATAGCTAAGGGCCTGTGCTGTGGAAGGTGCAGAAAGGTCCTAAGTCTTTTTCTGGAGTCTGAAAAATCCTGTTGCTGCCATTGGAACTGTTCTCGCATGGCATGCAAGGTTTCCCCAAAGGAGAATTCTTCTGGTGGGGAAGCAGCTGGAATGGATTCTTCAGCATCAGAATCTTCAAAATTGGAGAAGGGAGCCTCTGGCTGGTCAGTTATGTCTGATTCATCAGCAGATTCATCTGAGGACACTGGCTCAGGGGGCTCTGCCCTAGGTCTCTTCTCTGGGGGCTGAGAGGCCCTATCTGGGTGAGATTGAGATCCTCTGATTAAAGAAATTAAATCTTCTGCCAAAGTAAGCATTTGGGAACTAGAAGAGGGCCTGGATGTGGGGGTTTAACAGGCACTGTTTTAGTAGTCTTGGCTGCTTTAGCCCTGGCGAAGGCCTTAATGGACATGGCTGCTGGAGGCCTAGCAGCACCACGTGCTGGGGTAGAGACATCCAAGGGGATGGTGTCTGATAAGTCAACCACCGTAGTGGGTAAAATTTCTGAGGTCGATTCAAGAGTTGTAGCAGGGACCTCAGTTGTAGGAATAGGTTCAGCTGTACTTAGATCAGTTTTCTCGGTTTCGGCCGAAACCGAGACACTCGCGGTTTGCTTAACCATGGTTTCGGCCGAAACCGCGGACCGCGAGTGTCGGTCTTTATCTTTGCGTTTTTTGGGGGTAGTCGGAGGATCCGACGGCATAATGTACGCAAAATCAGAACCGAAAAACTGTTCTGCAAACTCCGACCGACGCCTAAGCGTTCGTCGGTTGAAAGAGGCACAGGCCGAACAGGCTGCTACGTCGTGGGCTGGGCCTAAACAAGGCAGACAGTAAGAGTGGAAATCTTTATGAGGTATTTGTTTCCCACAGGTTAAACAATTGTTAACTTTTTCTGACATCGGCTGAGGCAAGAAAGAGTCCCCAACGGGTACTTAGCTTTAGAAGTCTTAAGTAGTATTCGGTAGAAGTAATCTCTGGATCCGACCGACCGGCACTTGCGAACAGCTTCTGCTTGGCCACGCGGCAAGAAAGACTGAGGAAAATGGCGTTGGCTGATGCTTTTATACCGAAGACCAACAGAGATGACGCCGGGTGGAGTGCGACATCAGCGAAGCGGACCCGGACTTTGGAATCCGGCCGACTGAAGGGCTGCCTGACGACAGGACAACCCAGTTGTTATGACTGCAGATGCATCCATGAAGGACATCAAAATTGGGCATTTATGGATGGACTGTAAAATGAAAATAAGGAAAAAGAAAGATAAGAAAATGGACAAAAGAAGTTTTAGTAGCAGTAGAAACAGAAGAAAAAATAAAGAGGAAATAGAAGGTAGATCTGAAAGAAGTGATGAAGACACAACTTGGGAGATAGCAAAAGAAAAAAAAAGAATTCTATTGGTAAAAAACATAAAAATAAAATTTAAAGGGGCAAGTACAAAAGAAAAAAAGGAAATTAATGAAAAAGAATATATATATATATATATATATATATATATATATATATATATATAGCTAAAAGGTGGGGGTTTGTACAGTGGTTAAGGTTTTTGATTCACAGACACAAGGTACAGTGCCTGATTCTCAACTTTGGGAGGAGAACTGGCTGGGCTTACAATGGCCATTTAAGGCAGCTAACCTAGTAATTAGCTATGAACCTATTAAACAATGAATCTAAGGAAAAGGTAAAAGAAAATTTTAGAGTGCTATTTTAGAGTGCTTTCTCTAAATGTGAATAGTATTATGAATACAGTAAGAACAACAGGTTTAGAGTTGTGTAATACATGTGATGTAGATGTAATTACACTAGATAAGATTTGAAAGATAAACAGAGAAACTGTGGGGTGGAAAGCTGATCTGGAATTTGGTAAATGACAGATTTTCTGTATTAGCCATATTCTGTAGAAATACAGTAATTTTAGCAAAAATGGAAATGTTAATTATTGTATATTTAAAATAGAAAGAACAAGTACAGGAAATTATAAAATTGCATGCTTATACTAATTGTAAAAGGAGGGAAAGCTTACTTCATCAGATTTTAGAAAAGAGGAAGAGAAAATCATGATAGGAGACCTTACTAATGCATTTCATGCAGTTGCACATGAAATCTTACTGATAATAATGTAAGAATATAACATATGTGAAAAAGTTACGAAATAATGTATGTCAGAGTAAAGTAAAATAATGACGTTAATGAAGTAAAAATACTTGTAAATGGCTGTTTAAGCCAAGAGGTGTATATGAAGAGTGGTGTAAGACAAGGATGCCCAATGAGCTGTATACTCTTTGCATTAGATATGAATGCGATAGTATGGGAAATAAATTTCAAAATGAATGAGGATGGATAGATAAAAACTGAAGGGTTAAGAATTCCAGTCCTGTTAACGTGTGCAGATGAGATTATAAAATAATTGCAAATAAAAATATAAAAAAAATTTTTTTTTAAAAAAAGAATGCTTTTTATTGAGTCAACTCTGAAAAGTACAAAATAAGGAAGAAGAAGAAGTGACAACTTTGCTAAAGAATCACAGACACTGATTTCAGAAAAGCATTTGAGGCTGGTTTTGCGGATTTCTGCTATTTCTAGTACCTCATTATCACAATCGGCAAAACCAACCTCAAATGCTTTTCTGAAATCAGCTTGTCTATGTTTCTTTGGCAAAGTTGTCACTCTTCTTCCTTATTTTTTACTTTTTAGAGCGACTCAATAAAAAGCATTTTTTAAAAAAAAAAAATCTTTTTTTTTTTTTTATTTTTCATTTTTTACTTTTTAGTCTTCAAGTAAAATATTGTTTGTAGTGTGTAGGGAGAAGTGTGCGACAGAGAGAGAGAAAGAGAGAGGTGTGTATAGGAAATTATGCAGGTTTTAGTTTAAGGCTGACTGTAGTACAGTTCATCCCTATTTGCGGTCCTGTCACATCTGTGTAGGTGTGTCCCTCACCAACGAGCAGCTCAGCATTATTTCTGTCTTGTATTGATGCGTCTCTGGGACTCGGTGTGTTTCTGTGTGTGTGGGTAGGAAATGATGTAGGGGGATGCAAAAGTGTGTGTGTTTGTGTGTGCACAAACGTTTCTCATTTAAGGGCGCTTGTAGCACACTGCATCCTGATCAGAGTGTGTGGACTCGGGGTGGGAAATGATGTAAGGATATGAGAGAGAATAATGTGTGTGTGTGTGTGTGTGTGTTGTCTCGCTAATGACACAGGGACAACATTTTACTTAAAGACTAAAATATTGTCCATCTGTCATTATTAGAAAACTTTTTATTGAAATTGGCTTAGTGAGACAGAAAAAACGCTGCGCTTTGCTGGGTGTTTTTTTTCGCTGTCTTGCTAGAGTAAGACAGAACCACAGGAGGACAGAGAGACAGAGCCACAAAGCCAACTTCAATAAAAAAGCATTCTAATAAAAATTACCTTCAGTGAGTCGACAATCTCCATGTGGGACCTGCTTCAGCTAAAGCATGGCTAACACCATTACAGTTACCCTAAAAAGATGTAACTACAGAGTTCTGCAAGTTTCCATCTCACTGGTATTAATTTTTTTTTTTTAATTTTTACCTAGGCTACCATATTATTTTAGCTAAATAAGCAAGACTACACTTCAAGTTACATGAAAGAAACTGACTACTGTACAAAGCAAAAAGGAGAACACAACACAGCTGCACTGCTGAAGGTTTGCTTGTGTCTTTCGGCTTTTCCCGGTTAGGGGTCGCCACAGCGGAACTCAGGCCCGCTAATGATTGTCAGTTGATTTTTATGTACCGGCTTGCCAGGCCTGACGCACAACCTTCAACGAAAGTACGCCCATTCACGCATGTCTCCACGCAGAAGACGCTCTAGCTGAAAATCGAACCGGACAGCGTCTTACTGTGAGGCGACAACTCTACCACAGCACCACTGCAGAGTATAAATACGAAAATTAAGCTATCAGAAGATTTATATGCTCCACTCCGTCAGTTTTATCGAAGATTAAATTTTGTTTTTAATTTTGTCTTGGTGTAAGCCGTGGTGGAACCGAGGATTTCTTCAATTCATTACTGTATAAGGCAAGGTCGAATCTGATTTAATTGCTTCACATAGGACTATATTTTATTTTGCTTTACATCATCTTCAAGTGAATATTCCTTGAATAATGGACAATAACAAACTACCTTAGTAGCAGCCACCTATAACATGCAATACTTAAAAGCTCTTAAGTTTTCACTTGGATTTTTTTACAAAATTTGTTTTTAATTAGTGTATTTCGAAAGAACATCCTGATATATTAACAGCCCCTCCTATTTTTAGTGTGAGATGCACATATATATTTACTCTGCTGCATATCAAGAACAGCAGTATTCATAATATTGTCTACCTTGGGTAAATGTCCTACCTGTTTAGACTCTAATAAAATTCATCACTGGAGTTTTCATTTGATACAGCTCTATTTTAAAAGCATGCTGTTACAAAATAAGTTTGTCTCTGATGCATCAGAAAAAAGGTCAGTGCCTGTTTTAAAAGGTTCACAATTCCTAGAACTAGTTATTTTATGTCTTACAGACTCTTCAAAAGGACAGAACTTATTCAGTGTTTCAGAATAACAGCTGCTCCCCAAAATATGACAGAATTTAAAAATTGTCTAGCAATTTTCTTGCTATGTATGTCTTTGCCAGTAAATCCTTTAATTTTTTAATCTTGAAAATAAACTGATCTTAATCTTATTAAATGCTGCTAGAGTAAATAAATATCTGCTGGAGTTGTGAGTATGCATGTGTATATGTTTGTAAATGCTGCTAGAGTAAATAAATATCTGCTGGAGTTGTGAGTATGTGTGTGTACACGTTTGTATGTCCCATGAATTAAATATGTTGCAATACAGACTTATGCAAAAAGTACAGTTTTGTACCTACCATAAATGTAGATGTTCGAAGATCCACATTGCTGCAGTCCTTACATATGGGTAGTCCGCTGTCCTCGGTCGGCCCGAATACCAAAGTATTAGGCTGACGTCGGTCAAGGCGCTTAAAACTGACATCAGGACGTCAGGGTACAAAAGCGCATGACCGACGTCATTTCCTCAGTCTTTTCTTGCCCCAGATGTCAGAAGGCCCTAATAAAACAGGCCAAAGCCAAAAACCAGCAAAACCTAACCAACCACCCGTGCACTAACCATATTTACAATATGTACAACACAAACCATACCACCACCTTCAACAACAGAGGGGAAGGAGGGAGGGTAAATTGGACTGCAGCAATGTGGATCTTCGAACATCTACATTTATGGTAGGTACAAAACTGTACTATGTTCTTCATCTCACATTGCTGCAGTCCTTACATATGGGTAGAATCCCAAAGCAGAGGTAAGGGAGGATGGCAAAACTATACAGCATTAGGAGCTGCCAACATGCCCTGTAAAATTGCAGTGGCAAATCCAGCCCTAGATTTAGAGTAAAGTGGAAGGTGGTAATGCTTAGAGAAAGTATGCACTGAACTCCAAGTAGCTGCTTCCAAAATATCTTTAGTAGCCACCCCCCTCAAAAAAGCTGTAGAAGTGGCAGTAGCCCTAGTGGAATGAGGCCTAATCCCAGCTGGAATCTCCTTACCATGATGGGAATAACAGAAAGCAATACAAAACCCAATCCACTTAGAAATAGTTTGTTTAGAAACAGGTTTGCCCTGAGAACCCAAAGCAAAAGAAACAAACAACTGCTGAGACTGCCTGAACCCTTTAGTTCTGCTCAAATAATATCGCAACTGTCTGTGTATATCCAAAGTGTGCAAAATCCTTTCCCCTTTATTTTGGGGGTTTGCATAAAAAGTAGGCAAATGAATAGTTTGGTTTAAAGCCACACTAGAAACCACTTTAGGCATAAAAGAAGGGTTAGTGCAAAGACACCCTATCCTTGTGGAAAATCAAGAAAGGCTCAACTGCCATAAGGGCCTGTAATTCAGAAACCCTTCTCAGAGGTAATGGCCAACAAAAAGCAGTCTTCCATGATAAATATTTCAACTCTGCCGATGCTGCAGGCTCAAAAGGTTGTAGAGTGAGTTTCTCCAACACAAAATTGAGATCCCAAGCAGGAGTAGGAGCTCACGTGGGGTCTTATATTCTTTGCCCCTCTAAGGAATTGCTTAAACAAAGGCTGAGAAAATAATGGTGGGTCACAGTCATAGTGAGCAGAAATTGCTGCAGCATGAACCTTTATAGAGGAGAAGGACAAACCTTTGTCCAATAACTCAGTAAGGTATTGAAGCAACACTTAAATTAGGTTTAGAAACATCAAAGTCCTTTGCTGTACTCCAAAATAAAAATCTCCTCCATTTATCTGCGTAAACTTTCCTTGTACTAGGCCTTCTGGCCTCCAAAATAACATTCAAAACTTGTTGTGGAAGCTGAGACCCTCCAGGGTTTAGAACAGAATATGCCAGGCTGTCAGATGTAGAGAATGAAGTTTGACATTGAGTAAATGACTGTTCTCCTGAGACAGCAGGTGAGGAATCGAAGGCAAAGGCCATGGAGGCTCCTGTACCAGACTTCTCAGTAATGGGTACCAGTGCTGTCGAGGCCAATCTGGAGCTATTAAAATCATGTTTGGCTTGTCCTGTCTGACCTTCAGCAGTACCTTTGGGAGGAGAGGCAGAGGTGGAAAGGCATACACGTGAAGACTGCTCCAATTGAATGAGAGAGCATCCACTTTCCAAGCTGTGGGATGAAACCTTTTTGTGCAAAACTTTGGCAGCTGGTAATTTAGTGGAGAAGCGAACAGATCTATGTCTGGAGTTCCCCATAACACTGTCAATCTCTGAAATACATGAGGATCCAATTTCCACTCGTGGGGATCCATAATTCGTCTGCTCAACACATCTGCTAAGGAGTTCTGTGCTCCTGGCAGAAACCTTGCCTGAAGATTTAGCTGTAAACTGAGAGCAGTCTCCCACAAAATCATTGCTTGTCTGCATAGAGGATAAGAATGCATCCCCCCTTGCTTGTTGATGTACCACATGACAGTTGTGTTGTCTGCTTGAATCAACACCTGCCCTGGAAGAAGTAAATCCTTGAAAGCTATCAATGCAAATTGGACTGCTAACATCTCCTTCAAGTTGATATGTAGATGTTGAAGTCTGGCAGGCCACGTGTCTTGTATCCATTTTCCATTTAGATGAGCCCCCCAAGCTTTGTCTGAGGCATCTGTCGTTAAAACCTGACTCGCCTCTGGCCGGGTCACAGAGTTTTCCTTGTTTAGGTGACATTCCTGAGCCCACCACAAAAATTCCTTTTGAATGCAAGGTATTATCTGAATGACAGTGTCCAAATCTTGGCAGTGCTGTGTCCATACATTCTTGAGATACCATTGTAGCTTCCTCATATGCAGTTTGGCATTGGGAAGTACCAGAATACAAGATGCCATGAACCCCAAGGCTTGCAGGACTGTCCTTGCAGTCAGCCTGGACTGACGAGACAACTGGTGGAAGTAAAGAGAAAGATTCTTTTGTTTGTCCGGGGTCAAAAAGGCCATCTGGGATGCTGTATTCAGTCTCACACCCAGAAAGCACATGTCCTGAGAGGGTACTAGACTGGACTTTATTTCGTTCACAGAATACCCCAGGCATCTTAACACTGCCATCACATACTGTAAATGATGAAGAAGTTCGTCCTTTTCTTGGGCCAGAATCAGGCAATCGTCCAAATAAGGATAGATCTGTATTCCTCTTAGCCTGAAGAAAGCTACCACTGGAGCCAGAACCTTGTGAACACTCTGGGCAGTAGATAAGCCAAAGGGCAATGCAGAGAACTGATAATGTGAAGTCCCAGCCAAACGCAGATACTTCCTGCAACTGGGCCTGATAGGAACATGAAGGTAAGCCTCCTTGAGATCCAGAGTCACCATCCAGTGATCTTTGCCCAGCAGAGGTAAAAGCTGTTGTAACGTCAACATTTTGAACTTGGGAATGTCCAGATATGTGTTGAGGATAGATAAATCCAAAATTGGTCTCCACGTGTTTCCTTTCTTTGGTACTAGAAACAGGCGAGAATAAAATCCTAGGCCCACTTCTGGCAGAGGGACCGGTTGTATGGCCCCTATTTGAAGTAGTAGAGAAATTTGTTTGCGAGCCTCTAATCTTTGCCGAGGAGGAACGTCCGGCATGCCTTTGAAAGGAGGCAAGGTATGGAAATAAAACTCGTAACCTTGGTGTATGATATCCAATACCCATTTGTCTTGGGTAATCAACATCCAATTTTCCTTGAAGAGTGCTAACTTTCCTCCCAAAGGTGCTGCCAGGCAAGAAGGATCTGGCAGCTGAAAAAGTAGGTCATTGGGCCTGTTTACGAAAGGACTGGCCCCTGCCCTCACCCGAAGATTGTGCAGGTGAACTCCCTGTTCTAGGCCTGAAAGAACTCTGAGCTCTGCCCCTACCACGTCTAGATCTACCCCTAGACTGAGACTCATAAGAAGGATACGTCCACCCCTTAGCAGGCCAATTCCTACTAAACTTCGGAGGCTGAACTTGCAAAAAATCTTTAACAGCCTGCACAGACTTAGCCTTGTCTTCCATTTTCTTCAAGACTGACTCCACAGGTGAACCAAACAACACATCAGACTGCAAAGGAGCATCCAAAATCCTTGTCTTAACATGGTCAGATAAATTCTGATCCTTCAGCCAGGCATGCCTCGAAGAACTGAGCCAGTGGCAGCCACCCTAGACGAGGCCTGCACAGCATCAAAACCACACTGTAATGAATGCTTACCCACCTGTTCAGAGACATGCACCAAATCTTGTAATTCTTTACACTCAATGCCTTCCGCCAGAGCATCCACCTTAGACTTCAATTGAGAAAGAAGAAAGTTTTGATATTTCAACATATGAAACTGGCAATTCAAAGCCCTCATAGCTAAGGTAGAAGATGTATAGACCTTCTTTCCCCATCTATCCAAAGCTCTGGCTTCTTTATCCAGAGGAATCGGATTTTTTACAACAGAGGCCTTGACACCCTTAGGTCCCTGACTAATAGTTTCTGGGTCCGCCCTAGGACTCTTATAAAGATATTTATGAGCCTCAGGCACCCTGTAATACCTATCCGGTTTAACAGGAGCAGGAGGCAGAGAATCAGGATTAAGTGAAGCCTCTGCAAACACATCTTCCACAACATCCAGAACAGGGGGTATAGCCAAGGGCCTATGCTGGGGTAACAGCAAAAACTCCCTAAGCCTTTTCCTAGAATCAGAGAAGTCCTGACCTTCCCACTTAAAATGTTCCCTCATAGAATGAAGTGTCTCTGAAAAAGAAAAATCCTCTGGAGGAGAAGCAGAAGGAGTGGAATCATCTGCATCAGAATAAGGAGAGTACTCCTGTAAGTCTTCAGCTGAAGACTCTGAAACATCCGAAGCCTGCTCAAAACTTCCCAACTCTGGTTCCCCCCCTAGGCCTCTTATCAGGAGGGGGCAAAGAACCTCTAATCATAGTAATCAAATCTTCTGCCATTTTAAGCATGTGCTTCTTAGGCACAGACCCTGCTGAACTAGGAGTGACACCAACAGAAGCTAAAACTGGCCTGCCTCTGGGAGAAGCCTTGGAAACCGAAGGAGAAGGCCTAACCACCCTAGGAAGGGAGGGGATTACAGTAACTTGAGAAGCCCCTTCAGCCTGACCTGCCTCCTGAGAGACCACCTCCTGCAAAATCAAAGTCTCCCCCTGAGACTCCAGAGAAGTCTCCGTCGGAACCACCGGTTCCACTGAAGCCTCTAAAGAACCGGCGTCCGGAACGGATGACTCATCCTGCCTGGGTTTAGCTGCTTTGTCTTTGCACTTCTTCGCAGAAGCGGGTGCCGGAGAATCCGACGGCATATTATAATTGCACCGCTTCCCAAAGACCAGCCTAGCACAATCTAACCTTCGCTTAATAGTGCGTTTACTGAACCTAGCACAAAAGCGACACCCAACAACGTCGTGCTCAGGCCCCAAACAGGGAATACACAAAGAATGATAATCCCTATGCGGTATCTGTTTCCCACAAGAAATACAGTTATTCACTTTTTCTGACATCCGGTAAAACACTGAGGCAAGAAAAAAACAAAATATTCCCCAACGGGGTACTTAGCCAACTTGGATTCGGTCTGAAACTCCGAATTCGAAAAATTTCAGAACGCCGAACGGCACTTGCAACGCTGCTTCTGCATCGGACCATGCAGCAAAAAAGACTGAGGAAATGACGTCGGTCATGCGCTTTTGTACCCTGACGTCCTGATGTCAGTTTTATCCACACACCAAACCAAGTAGAACTGAAACAGCAAAAACACGGACAGCACACGATAAGAGAAATAAAAAGCACAGATTTATTCCACAATTCCAGACAGATAAACGAATTCCAGACAGATAAACGTAAGCGCTTTCGGCAGGTTCAAATAACCCGCCTTCTTCAGACAACCACGAATTTCCAAACCATTTATTATATACATTCATGTTGAAATTCATTAACCTATCATAGTAGAGTGCATTCTACAATTTAATGAAACCATTTCGTGTGCTGTCCGTGTTTTTGCTGATGTCAGTTTTAAGCGCCTTGACCAACGTCAGCCTAATACTTTGGTATTCGGGCCGACCGAGGACAGCGGACTACCCATATGTAAGGACTGCAGCAATGTGAGATGAAGAACATCTTGGAGAATGACAGGCAAAGCCTGGAGTCTGAGACTGCATTCTCTAACCACACTAGAAGACATACAGACTTGACCCCTTATATTCTCTTTATGTGCTTTTTTTTTCTGTTTCCTTAGGGTAAACTACAGTTTTCCACTTATTTCAGTGGACTTCAATACCGAATAAGCTGTCTACCAAAACATAGTTTAGAAGACTTTGTGAATGTTTGAGGGTGGTTTTCTGTACCAGTTTCTGTGTATTTCTTATTTGTACTTTACTAAAATACATAAGGAAATTAGTGTGCAAAGTGTCACAGTTTTACAATGTTTTCTTCACGATTTGCTAGTTTTCTTTTGTTAGTTTAATTATGCTTTTTACTCTGTTTAATCACAGATTTTATGGCAAGAATTCTCTTTTTTTTTTTTTTTTTTTTTTTTTTTTTTAAGAGTGAAGTAATTTTTTGTTTGCCAGGATCGGTTTTGCTTTATGTATTGGTTATTACTTTTTTTGTGGAGACTGGTAATAGATAAATTATCAGTAAAAGAAAATACTCCATATAAAAAGAAAAGTGATAGAATAGGTTTATGTTCTCAAAACTGCTGAACATGTGTTTTTGAAATGTAAAAGGGGTTATAGGGATAACTATGTAAAGAATTTTTGAGAATACAAAAGTGGAAAAATGTGGATATGATTAAATATAGATGTAACAACAAGAACAAAAACATGTTAAAATACATAAAAACTTATTTTATGTCATATGGGTTTATATGAAATGAAAGAATAAATAAAATTATTTTTAATGGTGTATGGATTTTACCAACAATATTACGTAAATTTAAATGATGGTTATGGAAAAAAGAGTGGGTGCCTATAGGGATGATAATTTAGTATGCAAGGAAAATTATGAATGTGTGTAAATATAACTACTGTGGTGTCCTAGATGTGTGTAAGGCTCTACATTTAATCTACCTACCAGCTACTTTCACTAGAGTTAAACTGCAACAGTGTGCTGATACCTGTTCACTAGACCTATCTGCAAGCTGCCTTAGTTTCATCTTTCTGGTGTCTTATAAGCACCGTGTAGGTTTACATTTAAATATCTTTGCATTCCTGAAACTTTGTACAATACTATCTGAGACTCACTCTAGGACTTGCACCCCCCCCTGCATTTTCCTTGCAGGACTTTAAATCTTTATTTGTACTTGGGTAATCTAGGGTTTCTGCTGACTCACTCCCATTAACAGTGCTGTGTGCTCTGAAGTGAGTTCCTTGGCCCAGCCCACTCCGTTCACACTTACTACGCTCGGGCTCACTTCGCTCCTCACCCGATACAATTTCCTTTATAGTTAACCAGATGCTCCACCCTACACTGGTTCACTCCCCCTATTTCCTATTATAGCAATACAGTCATCTACACTTTTTTCACTACCCTCCTCCCCATTACCTTTCAACCAACCAATGTCTCTACCCAAACTCTTCTTATACTTACTTTCTATATTGTACTCCTTTACTTTAATTGAACATAGGTTCAACCCACAACTATCTCCTACCTGTACTTTAACCTCTCAACCCTTGTTTAACTCAAACTACTTTACTACATCTCCCTCTCTACTCTCTTCATCCAGTTCTCCTGTCCCAACCTACTAACTTTCTGCATCATGATAACGTTTCATATAAAACAAAAATAAAAAACCCTCTCCTACTTCTGTTTCACCAGAAAGTCTGGTGACATTCACCCTAACCCAGGACGGCCTTTATCTACTAACACCCACTGCAACCCCACTCCAAACTATAACTCCAACCTAACTAATAAGCACCTCGAGCTTTATGCTCTAAATATCCATAGCATTCTCAATAAAACTGCAGAATTACAAACACGGATAGACCTGCACTCCCCAGACCTCCTAATTCTCACAGAGGCCTGGCTCAAACCACATAACTCAGATAACAAAATTCTCCCACCTGGCTATAACATACTGCAACTGGACAGAATAAATAGAAAAGGTGGAGGGGTAGCTATTCTTTACCCTGACCATCTCACAGCAATCTCTTCTAACACCTCTCTACTTCCTTTCCCCTTGCTGAAATTCTGTCAGTTAATGTAATTCTCAAGAAACACCTTACCTTAACTGTTACCGCCATATACATACCTCCTGGTGATAATATCTCCCTCCTTGAACAAATGCTATCTTGATTCTCAGATAACATCACCACAGAAACAACCATCCTAGGGGATGTCAACATAAATCGTCATCACTTTAAAACAGACTCTCCTTGTCAAAGTATAAACGTTTATGGCTTCACACAGGTCATCTCAACTCCAACCCACCTAAATAAACTCTCAAACTCGCACTCCGTTATCGACTGGATACTTGTATCTCATCCCAATAAATACCATAAACCTGAATGACTATCTAATTCTCTTAGTGACAATGCCCCCATCCGAGTACTTAGATACACCTCCCATGCTACTAGTACTCACAAATATAAAACTTTCTGTAATCTGACCAACTTCAACCCAGAATACTTAAATAGCCTCCTATCCTCTATTAACTGGTCTTCACTCATTTCACTGCCTCTTAATGATGCTGTCCTACACTTCAATTCAACTTTCTTAAATATTCTCAATACTCTTGCCCTACTCTTGCCCCTCTCCGAACAACAAGAGTTAAATCTCAAATCTCCCCTTGGCTTACCAACACCACTTGTTCCTCTATCCATGTCAGAGATCTTGCGTGGAAAAAAAGGACGAAATCAAAATCTCCTTCAAATTTACAAAAATATAAAGAACTTGGAAACAAAACTAAAAAAATGATAGTATCTGATAAAAGAAACTTCTACTCACAATCCACCTCTAATCACAAACAGTAATCCTAGGGACTTCTGGAAGTCAGTTAACCACATATTGCATCCAGGTAACCCACCATCTCTTAACCCTAATCCTAACCCATCTCCCATTGAAATAGCCACCCAGTTCAATTCCTTTTTCATCAACACCATCAGCAAATTACTGACTTCTAGCTCCACATCCACCCATGCTTCTGATTAGTCTAGCCCTCACTCTGAAAAACACCCCAATCCCCCAAACACACTTTCTCTTCAACCTGTACCAAAACTCCCTACATCATAAAACTCTAATTTTCCCTCTTTTATCCATAGCCATACTTTTTACATCACCTGCTCTATCAACTTCCCCTCTGCTTCTGATTACTGATGTACATGCTTTTGCCTGGAAGAAGTAAGATTTGATATACAGTACCTCTATACTCTTTTCTTAAACTCCAAGTTAATTGTCATTACTTCCCCTCTATATGGTGAAGTCCTTATGTATTGGAGATGTATGAAATACTTTAACATTTGGTTTTATTGCCTTTTTTGTAAATAACACCTTTAAACTCTCATGTTCCAATTGTGAATCCAAGCATTATAATGCATGTTTATATTACCTCATGTGCTGTACTGCTTGTAACCATTTTTATGGTGTACGTAATACTTTGTGGAGCTTTTCACCCTGGGCCTCTGCTGAAAGGGCGCAAGATCAGTCAGACATTCCCGGTCAACAAATGTCATATAAATATATAATCTGTACATTTGCAAATATTTGTAAATATGTTGTAAGAATTATTTTTTGTATATAAATAAAGGACCCCTACTCTTTTAGATAGGTGCTGTGGGATCTTTTACATCCACCTGAGCTACCACATTTCCACCCATTCATTCCTCCCAGTACATGCAGGCGGTGACAGTCATCAGAGTGTACACCATCCAGACAGCCTAGAGAGGGTGTTTGGGGGATACTGCCAGCACAGCTATCTGGAATTTTGTATATAATTGTAGGTCATTTGCAAATATTAACATGATTTATACAAGATGCTTGTGTTACAAATGTATTAGAACTGTATGTTGTGTATATATAGTCAAAAACCTTTCCAAAGCAAACTTCAAACTACTTGCATCCTAAGTGGAAAGCTTCACTATTCCCTTGCAGAAGGATAATGATATCCAGGATGTGGAATCCTACACCAAGGCACTCTATATGCATCTTCAGGATTGCATGGACCGTGCTATCCCAAATAAAACCAAGACTCCTTCCTCAAGCAAGAAGAAACCAGTCTGGTGGACCCCGGCCATAAGCAAACTTTACAATAAAAGGAGGAGACTTATACAAAAAAAGGCCAAATCTCAAGTAGAAAAATCATCCCTGATCAGCATTAGTAAGAAATTGAGGGCCCTCATCAAGTCAACTAAAGCTAATTTTGAAAAGAAAGTTGCCAAGGATAACCATAAGGCCTTCTATTGGTACGTCAAAAACCTAAATGGCAACGCTCAGGTCTGTTCTGAGCTAGTACAAAATGGAACAAAATACACTGACCCTTCTGACATTGCCAACATCTTGGCCGACAGGTTCAGTGCAAATTCCCTACCCCCCTCACCACCTACAGGGCCTATTACCATTCTAGGGGATTGTGCAAGTCCAATTATTACTGATACGTTGGTTAACAAGGCTCTATCTAAAGCTAAAAACACTGCCTCCATGGGACCAGATAGTGCCCCAGGCTGTGTCATACGCGAGCTCCAAAAGGAATTAACCCTGCATCTTAATACCCTGTTCAGTCTCAGCCTTTCCACAGGATATGTGCCCATAGAATGGCGCACGGCAATGGTGGTCCCGCTACACAAGGGTGGGGCCACAACTGACCCTGGGAATTACCGACCAATAAGCCTGACCAGTCTGATCTGTAAGGCTATGGAGCGAATCATTATGGAACTCATAAATGGAGAGATTGGGAACCTCCAGTCGCTGGACCCCACACAGTTCGGCTTCGTCAAGGGCAGATCATGCCTCCTGAACCTGGTGGATTTCTTTGAGACAGTTACTCAGGCTATAGATAAGGGAAAAGAGGTACACACGGCTTACCTTGACCTTGCTAAAGCATTTGACACCATTCCCCATTCATGTATTATTGATAAGCTCACCAGCCTGGGCATAAACCCTTATGTCACAAAATGGATTGCAAACTGGCTCTCAGACAGATCCCATAAAGTAAGAGTAGCGGGATCTATGTCCGAATCCAGACCAGTAACGAGTGGTGTGCCTCAGGGCTCTGTCCTGGGGCCCCTCCTGTTTGGCATATACTTCTCAGAAGTACAGGCAAGCACGGAAGGGCTGTGGCTGACTAAGTTTGTGAACGACTGCAAACTGGGTGCTATAATAGAGTCTCCGGCCGACATGGAGATCCTCCAGAAGGGCCTAAATGAGACTGATGCATGGTGTCAAAGTCATGGTCTCAAGCTAAATGCAAAAAAATGCGTAGTAATCCCCTTTGGAAAAACAGAGTACCATAAACTACAACATAGGAGGTAATCCCTGAAATCTGAAGAAGAAATAAGGGATCTAGGGACCCAAGTAGATAGTCAGCTTTCCTTTGATAACCATGTTGCCAAAGTGGTTAGAAAATCCTTCTATGTGACCCATCTGATCAGGAAAGGGTTCGCATCAAGATCTAAGGATATAATGGTGCCCCTCTACTCTTCCCTCATCAGACCCATTATTGAGTACAATGCACCAACTGGAATGTACCTGGCTAGACATCTCCAGCAGCTGGAGAGACCACAAAGGTACCTAACCAAGAGGATTACTGGCCTCAAACAGTTGTCCTATGCAGCATGATTGAAAAAGCTAAGACTGTTCTCTGTTGCATACAGCTTTCTCAGAGGCGATCTCTGTCTAACGTACAGAGCCATGTCCAACCCAGAATTGTTGAACATGCTCCATCTTAACAAAAACAAATCTACTCGAGCTACACGCTCTAGGGATATAAACCTCAACACAACAATGAATAGAACATGCTGGAGGGATAGATTCCCTTCGCAAAGGCTTCCCTTACTATGGAACAGGGTCCCAATCTACATAAGACAGAGCCCCTCACTATCACTCTTCAAGAGGAACTTTGATGAGTGGATGGGTAACAGAAAGTTCACACCGGGGATCACACCAATAGCACTACTAGATAGGGGCCAAGGGTACTAGCTGCTAGTACAAGGGTCTAGGGAACTACTAAAGGGGCGGTGAATACCACACAACGTGGCTGGGCTAATATATGCCTTCGGGCAGATAGCCCAGTACCAACCTATGAACCTATATCAAACTGCTGGTACAGAAGTGTGGGTTAAAATGCATTTTATAGAGCTTGTACTTAAAATTTAACTACAGTGTGCCCTACTGGAACAGAACAGAAATGTACATGTACTGTTGTAACTGTTTAAATGTATATATTTTAACAGTAGAAACTGGAATATAGGAGGTTAACTTCAAAAAAATAAGTGAAATTAAAACACTTTATGGCTACACAATAAAATATGGTATCTTTCAGTATTCAATGCAGCTAGACACAGAGCCGGTGCCGACAGGCTTTCTGTATTGTCTCTAGGGTGAGATAGCTACTAGTCTTGAAATGTTAAGGAATGTAATTGTTTCATGACTTCCAGCATCTGCCAAAGATCTGAGGTCTATTTTCACAGGTAGATGCTACATACCATCAGCTTCCAGCAGTGGGGGTTTCACCTGGGATAGAGTCAGAGGACAATAAATGATATCAGTCTGCAAGCTATCCCAGCAGTAACATTTGAGATATTAATTTAAAAAGTCTCTTAGAGAGAGAGGTCATTCTGTATTCTGGCTTTGATCTGAAAAGAACCATTCACCACACATCTGCCTTACTCTAAGTAAGTTTCTAGGGTATACTAACTCTCTTAGATGCAGTCAGGAATATAGTGAAACTTAGTTTAGATAGAGACTGCCCTGCAATGCTGTTTTAAATACTTCCTGTGGTTTTGAACTCTGATGCCACTTTGAATATATGTTTAGTACTGTCTTGTTCTTTTACTATTTGTTATTAAATATATTTAAACCTTTCATTGTGGCTGATCTGTCTAGAGATATTTAAGTTTTGAGAATATCTGCATATTTATTTGGTGACACTGCTTGGGCCACTTCTAATAGCCTTGCTCTTGGTCAAACTACCATTTGTATTAATATTAATATTACACCGTTAAGACTGGACACCCTTTGTTAAGGGCCTTAAAGTAACTGATAAGGAGCTGGCTGGTGGCAGTGATAATTACATTATAGTCTGCGCAAAAGGGGGCATAGCTAGTAAACCTGTGCCAGCCTTTCCCAGGTGTGTGTGTGTGTTTGTGAGCTACTTAGGCAGGGACACGAAGCACTGGTTGGACAGAGAGGGTGCTGGAGGTCTTGGCTTGACCACTCAGCAGTGATCTCAACTCTATGGCTGCACCAGTGGGGAGTCTTACTGGGGATCTGGAGAAACCAGCTCCAGACTAACTGTGGTCTGTGTGTGCTCTTAAGGGAAATTGCACTTGATGCAAAGATCTGCATCTGGAAATACAATGTGTGTGTACCTGTCATCCTCCCAGTGTACGTCCACCACTGTCGCCAGTGGTGAGGATCAAGGCTCCTTGATTACTGGTCCAGTGGTGGGTTGTCACACTGCCCGTCACTCTACCTCGGTGAGAATTTCGGTATCAAATCCACTGTTGCATTCATGTATGCTCCACCAAACATATTCTTCTGACAATAATCATAACATTTGATTGGAATCCCTTGTACTTGTTTGTCCGGTACGTCTTGGTGCATTCACCCAGCCTCTGCTAGTAACCACTTAGTGCTTTAGCAAAAGAAGCCCATGCTCTAAGCTAGGCAAGCCATTCCTGGACTCCATAGCAGGCTCTTCCAATATCTAGGTCACTACTTACTCCTGGATCACATATGTGCTCTATTACCTAGACATCAATTTAACCATAATATATTTTAATACCTTTCTTGCAACACTCAACAAAATCACTTCACTTAAGCCATGTACAACTGTGGAAATTAAAGATACCTGCGCAAAGAGAAACATACTTGCATCTTTTAATGGTGGATGTGTTTCCAGAAAATCTTACTATGTTCAGGGAGCTATGCCACTGGGAAAAACTCTAATCACGCATATCAAAATATAGTATATATTCCTCAACAATCAAGCCATGCTTAAACGGAACCAAAGACAATCCTAGTGTAGTGTCATAAGCTTTTTTAACACATGTAAGTCAACTCAAACCAGACTATGCGTCTTCCCCTCAAGAAGTCACAAACCAATTCTGTCATTTTTATTTATTTTATGTGTATTTATTTTAATTTTATTTATTTAAATTTGATTTATTTAAATATTTTAAAATCAGTAGCTGAATGGCTTAGTGGGCTAATGCACTATGATTCTATTGCCTTGTTGCTCCCCTTGGGGCAACTACAGGAACTGGTTTAGAACCAATATCCATCAGTCTTACCTGAAAGCTTGCTAAAACTTTACTTCACTCACTGCTGACCACTTCCAAATTGAATATCTAAAACTTGATGCACGTCACTGTTAAATACTGTGATGGAGAATTCAATCAGTTCAAGAAGCCTATCTTACTACAGTATGAAAAACTGAGTAGTTGCCCTCTTCATAAAGGTACACCCTCATATACGTTCAATAACTTCTCTTGCATCAATATTATCTGTCTATATACTCAATAACATGCCTCTAACAGAAAAATGATTGCCTTTGTTCAAACTACTGTAAAAATTGCATAACTAGAAACTAGAAACATCCTTTCCACTTCTTGACATGGTCTCTGTCCAGGCCATGGTACACAAGCAGCAGTACTCGGTTTCATGTTTTTTTTTTTTTTGTCAAAGACTCTACTACAGTGAATCCATGGGCGATCACTTCTTCAACCTCTCCACAATGATTTAAACCCACGTATTCTGCTAATAATGCCATGCTCATCCACTGTATGGAGAACATCAGTCTAGTCACTGGATTATTATTTCTCTTACACTTGGAACAATATCACTTCATCCCCCCATACCAGTCCAATCAAGTATTCAACATGGATCAGTTCTGGCTATTTACCATAGTCAATAAAGATATTGCACAGTACTGTAGTGTATTAAAATGAATACAGTAAACAGGTGACAATCATATTCATGTCTACTACAGGTGCTGATATGCCACTTGCTTACAGTTCACTTACTTGAAACCACGTGCTCACTGAGGCAACTACCCAACCTTGTGGCAGCTCAGTCCTTTTGCAACCATACCATACCATACAAATTAAACCAAGAACTCTAACCCTAAAAATCTCACTCTGATCCCCAGCCATAATCCTAAACACCTCTCTCTAACAATAAAAACTTTCACTTGTTAACCCTAATCCCAGACCTAAAACTCCACATCACTTCCCAACCCTAATCCCAAGTCTCACTCCCTAAATATAATCTCCCAGTCATTCCCTAACCTTAATCCCAGGCATCTCTCCCTAAATCTAAAACTTCCACTTGCTTCCTACTCTTAATACCAAACATTGGTCCCTAACCCTAAAACTTCGACAATCACCACTCTTAATTCTACAAATCCTACAACTCACTCCCAAAACACCCAGTTGCTCCTCATTGTTGCTCAGTTTAGCCAGGTTCCTGCAAGTAGCAATGCCAGCAGCACTAATTAAATTCAAACAGCAGTTTGACCAACAGCCCATGCAAGCTGAATGGGGGAAATGAGTACCTGGCTGTGACAGCATACTTCACAAGTAGTAAGGATGCAAGCAGTTACAGTGCAACCATCATATTTTATTCTTCTGACCACCTGGATGAAGTTCACAACTCAGCTGTACAATCTTACCTTAACCAGATCCAAGCATGGCTGGATATCTTTGGGCTTCCACTGTGTGATCAGTTTGCATTTTGAGCAAAAACAAAGTGCAAGTTCTTCTTTTCCCCTGCCTCCATCACAGTCTCATATAGTATGTGATGCCCTGTCTCACCCCCTGCCATCCAAAGGCTTTTGTATGCCTTCCCTAATTTCTCACTCATGAAATGCCTCCTCACAGTGAAGCATATCAAAGCAACATAAATTATTGTACCCCCCCCCACACACAAACACACACACAAACACACACACACACACACACACACACACACACACACACACACACACACACACACACACACACACACACACACACACACACACACAAACACACACACAAACACACACACACACACACCCACACACACACACACACACACACACACACACACACACACACACACACACACACACACACACACACACACACACACACACACACACACCTCACCTCCGCCATTGGTCTGGTTTCCCATAGTTCCAAAATACCCACTGCACCTCCAAATAGATTCCTAGACACACGCATGATAATATCTGATCATCTGGGAATAGCCTCCTAGATCCCCAAAACTTCAAACTAATGGAGTGCACTCCAGTTCCCTTAATTAGGTCCCAAAACTTCCTGAAACATGTTGTCTATCCTTCTCTTGTGACAGTACTTCTCTACCCAAAAGACGATGGACAAATGGAAGCCATTTTCAGTCTGGTCAGAGACACATCCATCCATACATACACACATACACAATAACTACATTAGAACTTGTTAACTGGAAACATGTAAGGTGCCCTTTAGTGCATTACAGTAGGAAATGTGGGAATATTGTCATAGCTAACTTAATAATAAAGCTTTTAATTGATAATCAAGGTTCTATATAAGGAAGCTACTTAGAAGTACAAACAGTACAGTTGTGTATACTTACCATAAATGTAGATGTTAGAGTGTATTCACTGTTGCAGTTATCACACTTGGGTTATCTGCCTGCAGGTAGCCGGCCCGAATACCAGAGTCTTGGGATTTCTGTGTCGGATGCGGTCTCCTCTTCCATGATGTCAGGTAGTCAGGGGTAAAAAACAGGCAGCCGACACCATTACATCAGATTTTCTTGCCTCAAATGTCAGGAGCCCCCCAAATAGGAAGCTACTATATGGTGTGGAACACCACCAATAAAAAAGTAAATACCACTGCCATTAAAAATGGCCATAGCATGTCTCCTAATTACAGAACCCGTAACTGCGGCCCTGCAGGAGGCCTCCAGAGAATCAAAACCACATTGCAAAGTATGCTTTCCAACTTGCTCAGCTGCATGCAATAAATCCTGCATTTCCTTGTTTTCTGCACATTCAGAGTTTAACAACATTTTCTGTTTAAGCAATGTCATGACATGTTGCTGATATTTGAGCATATGAAACTGACAGTTTAAGGCCCTTATAGTCAAGGTAGTAGATGTGTAAACCTTTTTTTCCCCATCTATCCAGTGCCCTAGAATCTCTGCCTTAACCCCTTTGGGACCCTGTGAAATAATCTCTGGGTCTGCAGTAGGGTTTTTGAAAAGGAATTTATGAGAGTCAGGAACCCTGTAACATCAGTCAGGCTTAACAGGAGCTGGAGGTAAGGAGTCAGGGGTCAGACTAGACTCTGAAAACACATCATCTACAATGTCTAACACAGGTGGAATGGCAAGAGGCCTGTGTTGAGGTAGTAAAAGGAAGTCCCTGAGCCTCTTTTTTAGATTCTGAAAAATCTTGGCTCTCCCAGTGGAAATGCTCCCTCATGGTATGCAAGGTTTCCCCAAAAGAATAGTCCTCAGGAGGAGAAGCTGAAGGAATAGATTTTTCAGCATCAGAATCCTCATAAGGGGGAAGGAATAGATTTTTCAGCATCAGAATCCTCATAAGGGGGAAGTGAATCTTCCTGATCAGAAGAAATGGAAACCTGATCTGAAGATTCACAGTCTGTCTCTTGCCTAGGCCTCTTAGCAGGAGGGGGATGGGAACCCCTGATCAAGGTAATCAAGTCTTCGGCCATTTTTAGCATATGTTTTTTGGGCATGGAGGCCTGTCCATGTGACTCTTGAGCTTGTTTCTTTGTCTTTGAAGGTGCTTTAGTCTTTGCCTTTGAAGTCGGTTTAATGTATAGATGTTTAGGTCTGAATACACCCTCAGAAGCCGGTGCCTGCTCAGCAGCTCTGGACCCATCTGAGGGAATAGTGTCAGAGGCTCCAATACTTTGAGATTCCAGCGGCATAGCCGACTCTACGTGGGAGTCGGTAGCGGCCTGCGACTCTAAAGTAGTGGGTGTCAGGGGCTGTGAAAGCGCCTCACTGAGAACCGGCGACTGGCTTAGGAAAAGCTTCATCGGTTTTGGGCCTCGGTTGTCTATCCTTTTCTTTTTCTTTGCGTGTTTTGTGAACTCCGGTAGTCGGATGGCTATCCGACTACATTTTATAATTAAATCTGCGCCCAAAATAGTTTAATGCAAAATCATACAGATGCTTAATAGTGCGTTGGTTAAATCTAGCACAAAACCGACAACTTGAAATGTCGTGGTCAGGGCCTAGGCAAGGAATACAGTAAGAATGAAAGTCCTTATGAGGTATTTGCTTTCCACAAGAAATACAATTATTAACTTTTTCTGACATCGGTCTGGAGCAAGAAAAAAGTTTCCCCAACAGGGTACTTAGCTTTCTTCGGATATGAAACTCAAACACGAAAATCTCAGGAGTCAGCCGACCGGCACTTGCGAATTGCTTCTGCTTCGGGCACCGTGCGGCAAGAAAGACTGAAGAAAATGGCATCGGCTGCATCTTTTATACCCCCGCCAACCTGACGTCAGGGAAGAGACGACAGCAACCGACGCAGGACCAAAGACTTTGGAATTCAGGCCGACTGAGGGCAACCTGCCAGCAGGATTACCCAAACGTAATGACTGCAACAGTGAAACACGAACAACATCCAGGGGGCTGGAGGGAGGGAAACCAGGACTGCAACAGTGAATACACTGACATCTACATTTATGGTAAGTGTACACAGCTTTACTATATTCTTTGTGTTTCACTGTTGCAGTCATCACACTTGGGTTGGAGGCAGTCAAGAAGTGTTAGGGCTGGCTAGCAGGCCTTGCAAGACTGCTGTAGCAAATCCAGCTCTGGATTTAGAAAAAAATAGGTTAGTGGCAATGCTTGGTGAAAGTGTGTACAGAACTCCAGGTTGCAGCTTCCAGAATGTCCCTGGTAGGAACTCCCCTAAGAAATGCTGTAGAGGTGAAAGTAGCCCTAGTGGAATGTGTTCTGATCCCCTGTGGGGCAGGTTTTCCATGGGTTTTGTAGCAGAAATGGATGCAGTGTGCTATCCATTTGGAAATGGTTTGCTTTGAAATGGCCTTGCCTTCTGCCCCTATAGCAAAGCTGACTAGCACCTGGTCAGATTTTCTGAAAGGTTTAGTCCTGTCAAGGTAGAACCTGAGCTGCCTGTGCACATCCAAGGAGTGCAGAATCCTTTCCCCTTTATTCTGAGGATTAGGGAAGAAGATTGGTAAATGGATGGATTGGTTTAAAGCCACACTGGGACACCACTTTAGGCATAAAGGACGGGTTAGTCCTGAGGGAAACCCTGTCAGCATGGAAAATAATGAAGAGTTCCACGGCCATTAGTGCCTGTAACTCAGACACTCTTCTTGCTGAAGTGGTGGCTAAAAGCAAGGCGGTTTTCCAAGAGAGGAATTTTAACTCTGCTGAAGCAGCAGGTTCAAAAGGGGGAAGCGTGAGCTTTTCCAGTACAAAGTTAAGGTCCCAGGCAGGGGTGGGTGCTCTCCTAGGGGGCCTTAAGTTGTTAGCCCCACTCAGGAACTGTTTGATGAGAGGGTGAGAAAATAGAGGTGGCTCAGTATTATAATTAGCTAAGATGGCAGAGGCATGAATCTTAATGGAGGAGAAGGACTGGCCTCTGTGGAGTAGCTCTGCTGGGTAATCCAGGATTTGAGGTATGGAGGGCACTGCTGTGTCCTTTCCTTGAGACTGATTCCAAGAACAAGATCTTTTCCACTTTTCAGCATGATTCCAAGAACAAGATCTTTTCCACTTTTCAGCATAGGATTTCCTAGTACTAGGCCTTCTGGCCTCAAGAATGACATCCAGCACCTGCTTGCTGAGGGTTGCTGGTGGTGTATTCCGAGGATAAGCCAGGCTGCAAGGTTTAGGGTTTGCAACTATGGATGCAAAATCTGTCCCTCCTGCTGAGACAGCAGAGAAGGTGTCTGATGAAGGTGCCAGGGTGGCACTGTTGTCAGACTGCGTAAGAGTGGGTACCAGTGCTGGCGTGGCCAGTCTGGGGCAATAAGAATTGCCCTTGGCCTGTCATGTTTGATCTTGAGTAGTACTTTTGAAAGGAGGGGCAAAGGGGGAAGGCATAAATTGAGAGGTTTTCCCATTTGAAGGATAAGGTCATCCACCTTCCAGGCCCTGCTCGGAGGGTTCCTGGTGCAGAATTTGCTCAACTGGTGATTCTCGGGGGAGGCAAAGAGGTCCACCTCCGGTGTCCTCCATCGCTGGAGTAGAAGGTTGAAGGTGTTGAGCTCCAGTTTCCACTTGTGTGGGTCTAGGAGATTTCTGCTCAAGTCATCTGCCAATGAATTTTATTTGCCTGGCAGGAATTGAGCTTGTAGATGCACTTGGTTGCTCAAGGTTGTGTTCCACAGGGTCATGGCTAACCTGCAGAGTGGATAAGAATGGGTTCCCCCCTGCTTGTCTATGTGCCACATATCTGTGGTGTTACCTGTTTGTATCAGCAGCCATTCTGGAAAGATTAGGTATTTGAAGGCTGTCAGAGCATTCTGTACAGCTAGCATCTCCTTTTGATTGATGTGCAGGAAAATCTGTCCTGGCCTCCTCTTGCTCTGAATGCATTTGCCTGCCATGGGAGCACCCCGCCCCCCCATGCATAGTCTGATGCGTCTGTTGTCAGGGTTTGGGTGGCGAGGGTTTAAGTGAAAGGCAGTCCCTTGTTGTGGTTGCATGCTTCTGCCCACCAAAGGAACTCTGCCCTTAGACAAGGTATGATAGGAATGAGTGGTTCCAGGTCCTGAGAATGTTGGCACCCAAGACTTTTACCACTGAAGTTTCCTCATATGCAGTCTTGCATATGGAATTAGCAGAATGCATGAGGCCATGAACCCTGGGGCTTGCAGTATTTTTCTTGCAGATAGCTGGGTTTTGGTGGCCATTTGTTTGAAATAGTTGGTCAAACAGACCTGTTTTTCTGGAGTGAGAAATGCCACCTGGGATGTTGTGTTCAAACTTGCTCCCAGGAATACAAATTTTTTTGACTGGGCACCAGTTGTGATTTCTTTTCATTGATGGTGTACCCCAATGACATTAGGAGTATTTTTACAAATGCCAGGTACTGAAGTAGCAATTCCTGACTGTCCGTCTGAATCAGGCAATCATCCAAGTATGGGAAAATCTGGATATTTCTCTGCCTGCAGTATGCAATGGCTGGAGCCAGGCACTTTGTGAATACTCTGGGCGCAGTAGATAAGCCAAAGGGAACTGCAGAGAATTGATAGTGCATGGAGCCTGCCCTGAAGCGTAGATATTTCCTGACTAACCAGGCATCCTTGGCTAGCATAGGGAGAAGCTGTTGCAGGGTAAGCATTTTGAATTTTGTGACCACCAGAAAGGTGTTGAGAATGGATAGATCCAGGATTGGGTGCCAACAGCCCTCTTTTCTGGGCACCAGGAACAGTCTAGAGTAGAAACCCTGTCCTTTGTTCTACTGGAACAGGTACTTGCTTTTGAGCCTCTGCCCACTGGTTTGGAGGAAGGTCTGGAAACCCGCTTGGGGTTGGCAGTGAATGTAAGTAGAATCTGTACCCCTGGGATACAATGTTTAGGACCCATCGGTCCTGAGTAATGGACATCCAGTTTTTTGAATGAAGGGCAAGTTTTCCTTCTAGGGGCGCAAGTAATTGGGCAGGACTGGGAAGGATAACTGAAAAGTCATTGTGAACTTTTTCCATAAGGGGGTGGCTTACCACTCCCTGTTTTTGAGGTGGGGGCAATCCATTGTTTAGATCTTTGCATACCCTCAGACTGTAGTCTGGGTGGTCTGTTTCCCCTGGGTTTGGACTGAGAAGGCCTGGAAGGGGCTGGAAAGGACCCGTTTTTAGAATGCCAATGCCTACTGAATCTAGGTGGCTGCACTTGTAAGAATTCTTTTAACAGTTTGCATAGATTTAGCTTTTTCTTCCATCTTTTTAAGAACCTCTTCTGCTTTGGTGTCAAAAAAACAGTCCTCATTTAAAGGAGCGTCTAGTAATTTTGATTGGACATGATCTGGTAAGGTTTGTTCCTTCAGCCAAGGATGCCTTCTCAGTACAGACCCAGTGACTGCAGCCCTGCAAGACGCTTCTAGGGCATCAAAGCCACACTGCAAAGTGTGCTTACTAACTTGGTTTGCAGAATGCATTAACTCATGTAAATCTTTATTTTCTGCACAATCAGGAAGCAACACCATTTTTTTGTTTAATTAGTTCCATACTATGTTGCTGGTACTTCAACATGTGAAACTGGCAATTCAATGCCCTGACAGCAAGAGTTGCAGAGGTATAAACCTTCTTATCCCATCTGTCTAAAGCTCTGGAATCCCTGCCTGAAGGGGTAGGGTTTTTGGCTGTAGTAGCCTTAATACCTTTAGGTCCCTGGGAAATGGTCTCTGGATCCGCAGTAGGATTCTTAAAGAGAAATTTGTGAGAATCAGATGCTCTGTAGTACCTGTCAGGTTTTCTAGGGGCCAGTGGTAAAGTGTCTAGAGTAAGACTGGATTCCATAAAGACATCATCTACAACATCGAGGCCTGTGCTGAGGTAACTCTAAAAATTCTCTGAGTCTCTTTTTGGACTGAGGGTAGTCCTGGCATTCCCAAGAGAAATGCTCTCTCAAAGTATGCAAGGTTTCACCAAAAGAAAAAATCCTCTGGAGGGGAGGCAGAAGGAATGGATTCCTCTGCATCTGAATCCTCATAGGTTGATAAGGGTATGTCCTGGTAATGAGAAGGGTCAGAGTCATTGGACTCCTGGTCTGTAGAATCAGAATGAAACTCGATTCTTTGTCTCTTAGCAGGGGAAGGCTGGCTTCCCCTAATTAGAGTAATAAGGTCTTCAGCCATTCTAAGCATTTGTTTTTGTGGCATGGGAGCTTGAGCATGCGCTTTGGTCGTCGGTTTTCTAGGCGCAGTGTGTATTCTGGGCCTGAGAAACTCGGTAGTTTCAGCTAAGTTGTCAGTTTAATTCGAACATCGGTAGGTCGGAATACACCCTCAGAAGCCGGTGCCTGCACAGCGGCTCTGGACCCATCCAAGGTAGAGACATCCACAGGTTCCATAGTCGAGAAAGCATCTTGCGGCATATCGGACTCCGAATGGGTCTCAGCAGAGGCCTGCGAATCTGTAGAAGGGGGCATCAGGGGCTGCAAAGGTGCCTCACTAAGTACCAGCGGACTGGCGACTAGCTTAATGGAAGCATCGTTGGCAGTTTTGGACCTATGTGGTCTGTCTCGGTCTTTATCTTTTAAGTTTTTTTGGAAGATTGGTAGCCGGATGGCTTATCAAAGCCATTTTGGAATAAGAAGAACGAGAGCAAAAGAATTTAGCGACAAAGATAGCCAGACGACGAATGGTTAGGGCGTTAAACAAGGCACAAAACCGACAGGGAGGGACATAGGGTCTGGGCCTAAACAGGTGATGCAGTAAGAATGAAAATCTCTGTGAGGTATTTGCTTTCCACAGGCAAGACAATTGTTAACTTTTTCTGACATCGGTTTGAGCAAGAAAAAAGGATCCCCAACGGGGTACTTAGCTTTAGAAGACTTAAGGTTTGAAACTCGAAAAACGAAAATTTCAGGTAGTGGCCGACCAGCACTTGCTAACTGCTTCTGCTTCGGGCTCCTTCTCTGCAAGAAAGACTGATGTAATGGCGTCGGCTGTCTGTTTCATACCCCTGACGACCTGACGTCATGGAAGAGGCGACTGCATCCGACGCAGAAATCTCAAGACTCTGGTATTCGGGCTGAATGAGGGCTACCCGAAGGCAGATAACCCAAGTGTGATGACCGCAACAGTGAAACACGAAAAACATCAGGAAGTTACTTCCTCACCTGGAGAATCATTTAAAGTTGGGCCCTGGAAGTATAACGTAGGACAGCTCAGTTGGGATTAATCTCTGGATTACCTCACAGATATGCTTACAGAGTTGGAAGATGGGCTTGGGTGAGGCAAGCACCACTATACTTTGTTTTAAAGACAGCCTATGTCCTATTTGAATCTTGGATAAAAACAATCCAAAGGTATTATATGTTCTTATAAATCACACAGTTGAAATTATCTGTCCATCATCCACAGACAGATGGTGTTAATAGCAAGGTTGAATAAAAAAAAAAAAAACGAAACACGTTCCTTAACATGGCTTTCACTGACTTATGCCGATATTAAAAAGAGGGACCACTTACTACCCCACCTACTGTTTGCAATCAGATGTGCCACAGGTTTCAGCTGCATTTTCCCCATTTGAACTTCTGCATGACAAACAGCTGTGAGGGCTACTTGACATTACCAACAAAAATTGGTAAGAGAAAGAGACTCCATTTAAAGTTATGAAAGAATACCATGTTAAGTTTGCAAGCTGAATCATTTGATGAACTAAAAAGGATCCTATGTTCTGAACATTTGTTACTAACTCCTGATTTTACTAAAAATTCTATACCTTACAGATATGTCAGAGGTAGGTTTTGGGTCAGTGCTCTCCCAAGACATTTAAGATGAGGAGCGCCATGTGTTCTACAGCTGTAAAACTAAGCAATGGACAAAAGAAGCATTCACTACTGACAGAGTCTTTAGCAATTAAAGTGGGCTGTCTATGCAATGAAATGCTTCAGCCATAACCCATGGCTGTCTGTAGGCAATAATTGGTTTACCCATGGATGGCATGGGTTGGTTGGCTAAACATATGGTAAACCAATCATTACACACAACCAATCATTGGTTACAGCTATTGTACAGTTCTATTCATTATAAATAAAATTTATTTGTTAAGCTTTTAACATTTTCTATATGGTTACGCGTGTGTTCTTTCACTTTAATTTTTACCACATTTCTATTTTTATGTTAGAGTTTCACCATTTTATTTATTATTGATATATATTTTTTATAATGGATTAAGCTCCATTAGCATGTATTTAAATACAAACGTGTGTGTTTAAGAGAGCGATATGGCTAAATCATCAGTGGTAGAACATAATGTGAGAAACACAAATGAATGACCACAAAACAGCGAACAAGTGTGACACACAAAATGAGAAATAACAAAACACAGACAACTTATCTTCTACTACCAGTAAACAGCAGCTACAAAACCTAGATCAAGTATCATTTAAACAGTGGTACTGTTAGGGAAAGGGTTTTTAGTAATGTAATGTGTATGGCACAGTTAGCACATGAGTGAGGAGGGAAGAAGAGCACTGCCCTCCAGCACCACCGTACTCGTGTGCTAACTCTACCCTTGCACATTACATTACTAAAAATTCTTTCCCTAACAGTAACACTCATAATGACAAAAGAACACAGAACACCCAAACCACCAATCAGGCACAACACTAAATCTATCCCTGCCTAACACTAACCCATGAACACTAGCACACACACATTACCACACTACTTGCTGTAATGCAGGCTTGATCACTTTCAAAACCACCACCTTTTCAGTCAACCACTGCTTGGTCTATACTTCGACACACCTGCATAATATAAAAGCTTGAATTCAACCAAATGGGATTCTCACAAATGTGCAGTTACTCATTTGTCTATTTGTTCTTTTATGGTCAGTCATTTGTATTTCTTACAAATGTATTTTGTACCAAATGAATGACACGCCCACACACAGACACACACTTCTATAAATTATACTACAGGCTCTGCTATTTATTTTGCTCCCATTGTAAGTCTTGCAACTCAGCCAGACACAACTGCACATCGCCATTCAAATGCACAGGTAATGTAAATGTTCTGCTTCAAGGCAGCTTGGTCATCTCCACATCTCCAATTACAGCATATACATAACACTCAACTTGCTTAAGAATTTTGCACAAAGCCAAAAATAATTAGGGGACAAAGGCCAAAAATCAGGGACAATTTTAAATAGTACTGTAATTCACTGAAAGTTAATATAACAGGTTATTTAGTAAAGTTAATTTTATGAACAATAAAGTATTATAACTCTTAAGGTCTGGCATTACTGACTGCGATCCACAGAAATTCACCAAACAAACAATCAGAAATTTTAGGACGGGCAGGACAGAATAGGGACATTCTAAACATTCAGGGATATCTGAGAAGTATGACATGGAGGGAACACATGGACAACAGCATAAAACAAAACTGCAAGCAGATGTGCAGCCAATATGAAAAACATGAATCATTTTACAAAGGAAGAAGTGATTCAGAAACCTGCAGTTTGTAATAAACAAGAGTGTTCAGTCACCTACCAAGTAGACACTGCAGATATACGTCATGCAGCCAATGGCCTGTGAACCTCATGTAGGTTACAACAATAAATTTGAATTGAACTTGAGCATGGTTTACAGTGGTCCTGTTTTATTTTACTTTTTTTTTTGAAAACTGCCTATGTGATACTCCTCATACATTTTTGTATCTGAGAAACATTTTTTTTTTTTTTCTTCAGGGCAGGTGGTGCTGCTTTTGATTACTTGAACCTGCAGGCCACTACTCTATTCACAACAAGCACTCTGACTGGTCTTGTCCACACAGTGTGAATGTTTTAGAATACTGTTAACGTTCTACTGTACAGTATTTATTATGCAATGACTTCAATTTTAATAACAACCATTGCTAAGAGGTATGATCTAAGCAAGTAAACTGAAGGCAAGACAAAGCTGTGCAGGTGGGCACTTATCCCTACAATTCTTTCTGTATAGTGAACCACAGGCCTGGCAGTGTTCAGAGTCTTCCAATCATTAAATTTCCAAAACTTTTGGTTTTGTGTTGCAGGTAGTTGTAACATGTTGGAAGTACTTTATACATTTTCCTGTTAAGTGTACTAAATTGGGGAAAGGGGGAATATTCTCACAACAGATTAAAATCTTGTTATTTCTATTAAACATAAGGCGACTGCAAGTAAGCAGCAAACAGGAATTGGGTTACTTATGTGGAGGAACATCTGAAGGAAGACACTGGAAGCATGGAGTGAGAGATCCCAGTCAGGTTAATCTGGAGTGCACTTTGTGCAAGCACTTGCTTACAGAGCTGGAAGCTGGGCCTAGGAGAGGCCTCAGCATTAGACTTTTGTCACAGCCTGCATCTCACAGGAGCTGTCTGTACTTAGAATATTGCATAAAAACAACCTAAGGAACTGTACATTTTGTTTGGATCTGCACAGCCAAATAGGCCAGGTTTTTGTTTTTCTTCTGACTTGTAAAAATAAACCTGCACTTTTATGCAAATCCTGCCCCAATGACTTCTTGTACTGACATATACTACACACACACGGACACACAAGCATACATATCTACACACAAACATATGCGGCTTGCAACTCCCCAAATGACTTGGCAAAACACACAGTCTACACAATTATGGTAAGAACTGAACAACTATTTTTGACAGGAAGGTTGGCAAAATCTCCAAACTGCCAAGTAAATGAGACTTAGCTTTACCATTAGTAAGTGGTGGTAGTTCACAACCGAAGTAATAAGCATGCATGGGATTCCTATATGAACTACAGAAAACAATGTAGAGAGTGAAGTGAATCTGCCACAACTCACACACAATTAAGCAGCAGTTATTTATATTTACTAAGCTGCTTTGTCCATGAAATAGAATGACAAGTCTTACAAGAGAGCGGATCATTTCACAGCAAACATCACATGCAAGGACATGTTCATACTCCTGTATGTCACTACACAAGTGGATCACATATGGACAGCATTTACATTGCAGTTTTTTCAGAACAGAAAAACAGTAGTATTTTATCTACCGATACACATCTACACAAATGAAAACCTATCTAGACAGAAAAAATAAGTGACACATTACACTGTAAGACTATACGGAACTGTCAAACAAGTCATTCCACTAAATCTGGAATTCAGAATCATAAAGGTACAAGGGGGCATCCACTGTAGCTTAAATGTAAAAATCACAGCAAAAGAAAAGAAAAATTCAGGCCTTTAAGCAAGTCATTTTCATAAAGAAAGTAGATATGTAATGGGGAAACCTACTACTTGACATAACTTTGTTGACAAAAAGTAATTTAAGCAGAAGGTGACTTCAAAGCAAGAGGGGCTGTAGCAAGCTACTGAATGGGTAGGGCAAACTAGAATGGAAAGGTACTATATTAAATGGTCTATTTTGAGCACGGCTACAATTTCAGCTAAATAAGTTGACAATTCATGCCAGAAAGGACAGTTCATTTCAGGCAAATGATGCACATGAATAAGTTTCACAATGATACCACAAAAAGTACAGTTGTATACACTTACCATAAAATGTAGATGTTAGAGTATATTCACTGTTGCAATCATTACATTTGGGTAATCTGCTTGCAGGTTGCCCTCAGTCAGCCTGATTAACAAAGTCTCGGGTTCTGCGTTGGTTGCTGTCCCTTCTTCCATGACGTCAGGGGTATAAAACATGCAGCCGATGCCATTACATCAGTTTTTCTTGCCCCAGATGTCAGGTGCCCCCCAATGGGAAGCAATTAAACATAAAAACGCAAAGGTATACCTCCAACAAAAAAGCAAATACACCAAAAAGGCTTTTAAGCATAGTAAAGGAAAGTAGAGGTATAGCCAAAAGGAGTTTGGGGCAGGAGGGAGAGTAACTAGGACTGCAAAAGTTAATACACTCAAACATCTACATTTATGGTAATTGTACACAACTGTACTATGTTCTTCATGTTTCACTGTTGCAGTCATTACATTTGGGTAGATTCCCAAAGCTATGGTTGGGAGGAGGAATTTAAATAGCATTAGGGTCAGCTAAAAGGCCCTGCAAGACTGCAGTGGCAAAGCCAGCTCTGGATTTAGAGAAAATTGGCAAATGATAATGCTTGGTGAAAGTATGTACAGAACTCCAGGTAGCAGCTTCTAGGATGTCCCTGGTAGGAATGCCTCTGAGAAAGGCTGTAGAAGTAGATGCAGCCCTGGTGGAGTGAGCTCTGATCCCCTGGGGGATAGGTTTTCCATGGTGCTTATAGCAGAAATGAATGCAATGTCTTATCCGTTTAGAAATGGTTTGTTTTGAAATAGCCTTCCCCACTGCCCCTGCAGCAAATGTTACCAGCAATTGTTCAGATTTTCTTTGATGTTTAGTCCTGTCAAAGTAGAATCCAAGTTGTCTGTGCACATCCAAGGAATGCAGTATCTGGTTCCCCTTTGTTCTGTGGATTAGGAAAGAAGGTTGGCAAATAAATGGACTGATTAAGAGCCACACTGGATACCACCTTGGACATGAAGGATGGATTGGTTCTGAGTGACACCCTGTCCGCATGAAAGATGATGAAAGGCTCCACTGCCATAAGGGCCTGTAATTCAGATACCCTTCTAGCTGAAGTGATTGCTAAAATGAAAGCTGTTTTCCAAGAAAGAAATTTTAAGTCTGCAGTCGCAGCTGGCTCGAAAGGAGGTAGTGCGAGTTTCTCCAATACAAAGTTAAGGTCCCAGGCTGGGGTTGGAGCTCTCCTGGGTGGTCTCAAATTTTTGGCCCCGTGAGGAACTGCCTGAGCAGTTGATGAGAGAAGAGGGGTGGTTTCTGTGTTATAATGAGCTGAAATGGCGGAGGCGTGGATTTTAATGGAGGAAAAAGACAGGCCCTTGTGAAGCATCTCAGTTAAGTATTGTAAAATCTGAGGTAAATTGGGTGCTGCTGCACTCATCCCTTGAGATTGGTTCCAGGCACAGAATCTTTTCCATTTTTCAGCATAAGATTTTCTAGTACTAGGCCTCCTTGTCTCTAAGATGACATCCATCACAGGTTTGCTGAGGGATGGTAAGGGGGAGTTTAAGTAATTAGCCAGGCTGCAAGGTTCAGTGTTGGAAGCTGAGGGTGCTGAATCTGGTTCTCCTGCTGAGACAGCAGCGAAGGAGTCTGAGGCAGATGCCATGGAGATAACCCTGATGCGCAGGAGGGGGTACCAGTGTTGGCGCGGCCAGTCTGGAGCAATCAAAATCATCCTTGGTTTGTCCTGTTTGACTTTTAGTAGTACTTTGGAGAGCAGGGGCAGCAGGGGAAAGGCATAGACCGATAGGTTTTTCCAGCTGAAGGACAGAGCATCCACTTTCCAGGCTTGTTTGTGGGGAGTCTTTGTGCAAAATTTGTCCAATTAATAGTTCTAGGGGGAGGCAAACAGGTCTATAACTAGGCACCCCCATTCGCTTGTCAACATGCTGAAAATCTTTGGTTCCAGTTTCCACTCGTGTGTGTCCATGAGGTTTCTGCTTAGTCCATCCGCCAGTGTATTTAATTTTCCTGGCAGGAATTGAGCTTGTAGGTGCACTTGGTAGCTCAAGGCTGTGTTCCACAATGCCATGGCTAGTCTGCAGAGGGGGTAAGAATGTGTACCCCCCTGCTTGTTTATGTACCACATAACCGTGGTGTTGTCCGTCTTTACCATTAGTTGTCCTGGAAGAATGTAGTCCTTGAAGGCTGACAGAGCATTCTGTACAGCTAACATTTCTTTTTGATTGATATGCAGGTGCATTTGACTTGGGTTCCATTTTCCCTGAATGCACTTCCCTGCCAGGTGAACCCCCCATGCATGGTCTGATGCATCTGTTGTTGATGTTTGGGCGGCAGGGGGTGGTGTGAAAGATAGTCCCTTGTTTTGGTGGCAGGCCTCTGCCCACCAAAGGAACTGTAGGCATAGGCAAGGTATGATAGGAATCATTGTTTCTAGGCTGTGAGAACGCTGACTCCATAGGCCTTTTAGATACCACTGTAGTTTTCTCATATGCAGTCTTGCATATGGAATTAGAAGAATGCAGGAGGCCATGAACCCAAGGTTTGCAGTATTTGTCTTGCAGATAGCAGGGTTTTTGTGGCCACTTGTTTGAAGTAGGTTGTCAAATGAATTTGCTTTTCTGGCATGACGGTAGCCATCTGGGAAGTTGTATTCTAGCTTGCTCCCAGGAATGTAACTTGTTGACAGGGTACCAGTTGTGATTTCTTTTTGTTTATGGTGTATCCCAGATAAGTTAGAACCCTTTTTACAAAGGCCAGATGATTTAAAAGTATGTCCTGGCTTTCTGCCTGAATTAGACAATCGTCCAGGTATGGGTATATTTGAATACTTCTTTGCCTGCAAAATGCAATAACTGGAGCTAGGCACTTTATGAATACCCTGGGTGCAGTAGATAAGCCAAAGGGCAGTGCAGAGAACTGATGGTGTGTGTAGCCTGCTTTGAAGCGTAGGTATCTTCTGCAAGATTCCCTGATTGGGATGTGCAGGTATGCTTCTTTTAAATCTAGTGTTGCCAACCAGGCGTCTTTGCCTAGCATAGGAAGTAATTGGTGAAGAGTCAGCATCTTGAATTTTGGAATCTCCAGAAAGGTGTTTAGGAGTAGACAGGTCCAGGATAGGAAGCCATGGTTCGTCTTTTCTGGGTACCAGGAAAAGCCTTGAGAAGAAATCTGGTCCCTTTTTCTCTTCTGGTACCAGTTGAATAGCCCCCATGCTTAACAGAGAAAGTACTGGTTTTTGATCCTCTGCCCACTGACTAGGGGGTAGGTCCGGCCACCCATCTGACATTGGCAACATGTGGAAGTGAAATCTGTATCCTTGGGACACTATATTTAAAACTCATTTGTTCTGGGTAATAAGTTCCCAGTTCTTTGCATGAAGAGAAATCTTTCCCCCCAAAGGAGCAGTCAGAAGATAAGTGCTTGGAAATTTTAAAAGGCAAGTCATTGAGACAGTTTCCATAGGGGGGAGTCTTGTTATTCCCAGACTTGGAAGTGGAGGCCCCCCACTGCTTAGTTCTGAGAGTCCTCTGGGACTGAAACCTGGGGTTTTTGCTGTGTCTGTGTTTGGCTTGAGAAGACCTGGAAGGGGCTGGAAAGGACCAATTCTTAGAGGGCCAGTGCCTACTAAATCTAGGAGGCTGAACTTGTAAAAAATCTTTAACAGTTTGCATAGATTTAGCTTTATCTTCCATCTTTTTAAGAACTTCTTCAGCCTTGTTGCCCAACAGGCAGTCCTGATTTAAAGGAGCATCCAACAATTTAGCTTTAACATGATCAGGCAAAGATTGCTCCTTAAGCCAAGCATGCCTTCTAAACACAGACCCAGTAACAGCAGCCCTGCAAGAGGCCTCTAAAGAATCAAAACCACATTGCAAAGTATGTTTTCCAACTTGTTCAGCAGAATGCATTAAATCCTGTAAGCCTTTATTTTCCACACAGTCAGAAATCAACATCATTTTCTGTTTAAGCAGTCCAATTACATGTTGCTGATATTTTAACATATGAAATTGGCAGTTTAAAGCTCTAATGGCCAAGGTTGCTGAGGTGTAAACCTTTTTACCACATCTTTCCATTGCCCTGGAGTCTCTATCAGAAGGGGTAGGATTTTTAGCAGTAGAAGCCCATTGGGCCCCTGTGAAATAGTCTCTGGATCTGCAATAGGATTTTTGAAAAGGAACTTGTGGGACTCTGGGACCCTGCAGTATCGGTCAGTTTTACTGGGAGCAGGAGGCAGGGAATCAGAGGCCAAACTGGACTCCGAGAAAGCATAATCAACAATGTCTAGTACAGGAGGAATAGCCAAAGGCCTATGCTGAGGTAGGAGAAGGAAATCCCTAAGCTTCTTTTTTGAATCAGAAAATCCCTGGCTTTCCCAGTGAAAATGTTCCCTTAGAGTATGTAAGGTTTCCCCAAAAGAAAAATCCTCAGGAGGGGAAGCAGAGGAAATACAGTCTTCTGCATCAGAATCCTCATAAGTAGGTAAGGACAAATCCAGGTCATCAGAAGAGAGTCAGAAAAAACAGAATCCTGATCAGAAGATTCATAGTCAAGCTCAGCCCTAGGCCTCTTAGAAGGGGGGGTTGGCTACCCCTGATTAGAGTTATTAGATCTTCAGCCATTTTTATCTTTTGTTTTTTTAGGCATAGAGGCCTGAGCATGTGGCCTGGGTGTCAGTTTTTTAGACATGGATCGAGATTTAGGCCTTAGTAATGAACGAGTCGAGCAAGTCCGTAGGCCCGGATACACCTTCAGAAGCCAGTGCCTGCACAGCGGCTCTGGACCCATCCAAGGTAGAGACAGCCGCGGGTTCCATAGTTGAAGTATCTCGCAGCATACCGGACTCCGAATGAATCTCAGTAGAGGCCTGCGAATCAGAAGTCGCAGGTATCAGGGGCTCTGAAGGTGCCTCACTGACTACTGGGGAACTGGCGACTGACTTAGGAGAAGAGTCGTCGGCAGTTTGGGACCTCTGTGGCCTGTCTCTGTCTTTATCTTTGCGTTTTTTTGGAATCCCGGTAGTCGGATGGCTAACAGACATTTCCGGATAATTAAACCGAGAACCAAAATACTTAGAGGCAAAAATATACAGACGGATAGTGCGCTGATTAAATAAAGCACAAAACGGACAGCAAGGTACGTCATGGTCAGGGCCTAGGCAAGGAATACAGTACGAATGAAAATCTTTATGAGGTATTTGCTTTCCACAAGTAATTCCATTATTAACTATTGTCGCCTCACAGTAAGACGCTGTCCGGTTCGACTCTCAGCTAGAGCATCTTCTGCGTGGAGATATGCGTGAATGGGCGTACCTTCGTTGAAGGTTGTGCGTCAGGGCTGGTAACTCGGCACGTAAAAATCAACTACCAATCATTAGCGGACCGGAGTTCCGCTGTGGCGACCCCTAACCGGGAAAAGCCAAAAGACGCAACAAGCAGCTGACATTGGTAAGGAGCAAGAAAAAGTTTCCCCAACGGGGTACTTAGCTTTTAGTTGAAGACTTCGGTTCTGACACTCGAAAACGAAAATTTCAGGAGTCAGCCGACCCACACTTGCGAACTACTTCTGCTTCAGGCACCACACGGCAAGAAAGACTGATGTAATGGCATCGGCTGCATGTTTTATACCCCTGACGACCCGAAAGAAGGGACAGCAACTGACGCAGGACCCAAGACTTTGTTAATCAGGCTGACTGAGGGCAACCTGCAAGCAGATTACCCAAATGTAATGACTGCAACAGTGAAACACGAAGAACATCATCCAACATCTGCACACACAGAACTGGTTGCCAGGACTGCAGGATCTACTTACTCTAGAACAGATGCAATGTAAACATGTATGCTGCACTATCTCACAAGTTTCACACAATGACAACACACTACAGAAAAATGGCAAGTCCCAGCACTCCTTATGCTATTTTCATTTCAAGGTTGCTCCAGTAATGAGAAAGGCCCCGTCTCTCACATGTATATTAGAACAATATAAAGCCAAGCCAATGCTACAGTAAATCTCAGACTGTGGCAGGATCACTTCAGTCACCACACAAATTTATCACTACAGTCATCGAAAAACAGGACACTGACATGGATAGTTATGTGACAAGAAAAGCTCCCATTACAAATTCAAGTCCACTACACCTATCATGTCAAAATCCAAGAATTCCAGAGACTGACATTCAATTCCAATACAGTGACTGTGCCAGATCAACTACATGATCTCATGTTAAGGAGAATACATGATGTACCCTTGGTTGTTGTTGTCTTTCGGCTTTTCCTGGTTAGGGGTCGCCACAGCGGAACTCCAGTCCGCTAATGATTGGCAGTAGATTTTGTCGAACGCTGCGGTGCCAGCTCGACATTCAACCTTCAACGAAGGCACGCCCATTTACGCATGTCTTTTGAACGCCCACCCAACTGCGGGGAGGGCATGCAGACTCCACACAGAAGACACTCCCCGCGCTCCAGCAGAGAATCGAACGGGAGAACCTCTTGCTGCGAGGCAACAACGCTACCGCTGCACCACTGCGGATGTTTTAATTGATAAAAATGTAAAGAAAGGGTACATGACATCAAGTTTCAGATACAAATGCCCAAAGAGATTTAACTGATAGTAGAAAACTGTTAAACCTGTAATATCATAAAAGACGCTACAATGATACAATAACTCACAAAAACAACAGACTATGAAGTAAAGTTGTTTAAGATCCATTTCAGTTCAGGCCCTTAGCATTTCATGTGCTGATTACTGTTGTAAGTACCTTGAGATCATCAAGAGAAAAGATTGTTATGACAGCTGCTGAAGAACTATGTTGAAGTCAGTTTTCTTCTCAACAAGGTATCCCTAATACATTCACTGCAACTTGTTTCACTCAAACACACAGCAGCCCTGCTAAGCCAAACTGAGAGTTTAACTGTCATTAAATGACTAAACAGATCAGTGAGTTACATCCACAAACTACCTTCATGCCCAGCAGTATCAGCTACTTCACTATGTACATTTCAGGTGTCAGACTGTGAGCAAGTGAATGGATAAACAATATCCACAGGAATGTATTTCTGCTTGATGCTTATGTAAAGTGCAACTTCCTGCAACCCCTTGCATGTGTGCGTGCGCGCACACACACACACACACACACACACACACACACACACACACACACACACACACGTGCTAACCAATTACACTTAACTGTGTACACCTCAGATGTCTTGACTGCAAGTGAATAATGGGCAGACTAAAATATCTCCGTTCAATGCAATCCTCAAACACACAGACTGACATTCGCTCATGATCATACACAAACGTGCCAATAATTATAGCTGCATTGGTATCAAATAAATGACATAAATAAATGGCCAAATCTATGTATTTCATCTCTTTGCTCTCAGAATATGTAGTATAAATTAGTGCAACCAATATGTAGTATAAATTAGTGCAACCACTTGCACACATCCAAGTGCAGCCACTTTATTGCTTATGTCAAATATCTGATGGTAAGCAAATAAATAATTGCCACAGCAATGAATGTCACCTCTTTGCTTTAAGGTATACAGTGCAACCACTGTATGCCTGACACCAATGAGGCATACAGTGCAACCCACTGCAACTCTTCAACACAAAGATGCAAACATGAATGCAGGGGCATGCCCACAGATATGAAAATAAATGGCCAAATAAATAAATAAATAAATAAATAATGACCACAGTAACATATCTGAGCTTGCTCCCATCAGACATACAGTAACTCACTGTGACCACCCCACGCCCACAAGCGTAAAAATGTCATTCTCATACATCCCCACTGACCAGGTTTTCATAGAATGTCCAGATTTTTGCCTCATATTTCTGGTCAGTTCCACATACAATTTGTGGTTTTCTGGTAAATCACTAAATAAGCAAGACATTTGAGTTTCACTCTTCATATTCCTCAGATAATGTATGATAGCATAAATCCTGTTATTCTAGCAACATTCTAAGTTAATAAGAGCAATACTTAGAATTCACCCCTATTTTATGTCTTTGTCCCACCATTATTTTAGGCTTTAAAGCAAATCATCTGAAGAAGAGTTTGAGAGGTATGACCAACCCTACTGCCAGCTGGTAGTTCAATAGAACAGAGTCACCAATCGACAAATCATATATTGTTTAGTTTATTAAACAAGTTTTTATTTTTTAGGTGTATTTTTCCTCACACACTTGCATCTTGCTATCTCCATCCATGACAACTTGACTGTTCTTAAACATTTAATTTTTCAGGATGCCTCAAGCACCAATCACCTGTGGAATCATTAGCCAATGGGAAATGTCTGTCTGCTTCCTGCTTAGTTTTACAACCCAAACTGTCTCCAGTAAAGCATTGTCTACATCTTCCCAGAAATGACGAAAGGATGGATAATAAGATATAATCAATTTATTAACTACAGGGATATGCTTAAATGCCAACTCAGTTATAAAAAAAAAAAAGCTCAAACAACCCAACTATTTTCCACAAACTGGAACTTCATGCATGTAAAGTATGCAACTGCACAAATTCCACATCCTCAAAAGGAAAGACTATTTGGAACAGACTAAACAAAATAAATATTTCAATTAATACAGAAAAATGTTCAAAATTAATTTTGATTGGCTAGTCAGATACTTTCAAAGAGTTCTGTTTCTCCACATGAAAAGCATGCTAACCTTTCACTAGTTATAAAGAGCTACATATACAAAGATTAATACCGAAAACATAGTATTTAAAAAGCAGAATATAAACTAGAACTACCATTCTGAAATCATGTTTTAGAACAAAAACTATATATTACATTGTTCTGATTACAGTACCAAAACAACAGGTATCTTTATGAATCGGTCCCCATTAGCTTGCATCTACCCCTACCCGACAGCTACAATAAACCTCTGTGTAAGAAAAAAATGCAAACTTCCATGTGGCAACTCTAGAATTTTATTTTATTTTTATTTTATTAATTTTACATTTGTTAACCGGGATAATCCAACTGGACCAGATCCATTTTTAGTGAAGTCCCAGGGAGAAAAGCTCCACAGGTTACATGTTAACAAGTGACATAAGTCATAGATATAAAATTATTCTAAGTAGTGTCATGCACATTAAATTTAAAAAGTATAATTTATCTAAAGATAGTGGCATACACAATAGTTAAAACAAAGTATATACAGTCATTGCAACAGTTTCCAAAACATACCATCATTACAAAAGTATATGCAGAAATATGGAGGAGTGCCAGTAGGTGGAAGATGGGGTTTCATGTAATACATGGGCAGATCCATGTTTTCTTAAGAGGAGATTTGAGTAGCTTTTTGAATGAAGTAGTTGTTTTTGTAGAGGTTATGGTGGGGGGAGATTGTTCCAGTTTTTGGCTATTTTGTGGGAGTATAGAGCTTTGCCAGCTGTATTATTGGCGGTGGTAATACTGAGGAGTGGTTTATTGGAAGACCGAAGCAGGCAACTAGTGGAGTGTTGGGTTAGTAGTTGTTTTAGTACTGGAGTTTTGTTTGGGAAATTTAGGATGTTAAAAGCACAGGTTAGCTGCTGGTAGATTAACAATTGAGAGAATTCAAGCCATTGAAGGTCTCTTAGTGCCTGGCAGTGATGAGTTCTAAATGGAGAGTTGTTAGCAAATTTGGCAATTTTGTTGTAGCATGCCTCAATTTTTGCCAGATCAGTTTTTCTAATGTGGGTTAGGATAGGCTCTGCATAGTTAAGTGTGGACAAGAGGTGAGTTTGGGCTAGGGTGATTCTTGCTTTATCAGTGAGAAAGTTTTTGTGTCTATATAGAGTACCCATTTTTTTAGGTTCATAGGTTCATACTAGGCTATCTGCCCTAGGGCATTTATAAGCCTAGCCAGAATGTGTTTGGCTTTCGCCACCCATTTTAAATTTATTTTGCTATGCCCTTTTTCGAGGTTAGTATACTGTGCCTCTATCTAACAGTGACACAGAAGTGATACCCGGGGTAAACCTACGATCTCCCATCCACTCATCAAGATTCCTCTTGAAGACAGTCAATGAGGGACTCTGCCTAACCTGGACTGGGATTTTATTCCAGAGTGAAGGGAGCCTCTGGGTTATGAATCTGTCCCTCCAGCATGTCCTATTTATTTCAGTGCTGAGGTTAAAGTCTCTCGAGCGCGTAGCTCGATGGGATTTGGATTTTCTGAGGTGCAGCATGTCCATTAATTCCGGGTTGGACATGGCTTTATACGTCAGGCACAGATCTCCTCTGAACAGGCGGTATGCCACTGAGTAGAGCTGGAGTTTTTGTGGACCTTTTGAATAGTTCGAGCTATGTGTATATCAAAGAACAGGCTTTTGTCTATTTCCACTCTAAGAGTTTTCTGTGGGTTGAAGGGGAGATTACAGTGCCATCTCTAGAAGTGATAGAGAAGTTTAGGGGAGAAGATATGGATTTACTAGGAGCAAATAAGAGAAGTTCTGTTTTCTTAAGGTTGAGAATTAGTTGGATGTCAGTGATCCAACTTTCTACAGAAGAAAAGGATTCTTGGGCTATGTGCTATAAGGAGATAGGAGATGGAGTGGTGCACATAAGTGCAGAATCATCAGCAGCTTGTTTGGTGGAGGTGCATAGGTTTTTTGTGAAAATGGAGAAAAGTAGTGGGCCAAGTATTGACCCTTGAGGTACACCTATGGAGGTGGGTAGAAGGGGTAATAGCTCAGCTTGCCATTGAACAGCTTGCTGTCTATCAGATAGATTGCTTTTAAACCAGGAGATAGTGGGAGAGTCAAAGGACAGGGAGGAGAGTGTGTCTAGTAATAAGGGATGAGAGACCATGTCCAAAGCTTTGGAAAGGTCTAAGAAAATAGCAGATACAAAGTTATTATTATTCCAGTGTAGATTTACCTCATTGGAAAAAGAGAGAAGAGCAGTAGTGGTACTATGGTGTGGGTGGAAGTTGCGTTGAGTGGGGGAGAGAAGGCTATGTGAACTCAGGAATTCCATAACCTGGTAATTAACACATTTTTCTAGAAGTTTAGATAAGGGAGAAAGTATGGCTATAAGTCAGTAATTGGAAAAATCATATACGAGTTGCCACCTTTATGTAGTGGTATAATGTATGAGATTTTCCATAGGTAAGGTACATAAGCTTCTTGAACTGATCGATTGATAAGGCTAGATACATGGTAGGATACAGAGTCAGCTGCTATTTTTAAGAAGTTAGCAGATATACCATCTGCTGCAAGAGTGGTAGGTTTTAATTTAAGGAGGAGTTTTTTTAATTTTGTTTGCAGGAACAGATGAGAAGGCAAAGGAAGGTATGTTGCTTGGGTATTTGGTTGAGTTACATGGTGAGTTACACTTTGTAGTGGTAGGTAGGTCGTTAGTTTTGGATAGTTGGGAGGATATAATGTTAACTGAGTTTATTAAGTGATGGTCGAATTGTGAAGCTATGCTATTGTTATTGCTATCGGGGGATGTAGGGGTAGGGGTGTTTATTTTACCAGGTTTTAACAAAGAGTTGATGGTGTGCCAGAATTTTTGGGGTTTTTTTGAATGTTTTGCAGACCAAGGAAGCAGTTTTGTTTACCTAGTTTAGTTTGTTTTTTTGGTTAGATTCCCAAGTTGTCTATAGTGTTGTTTGGCAAGGTCAGAGTTGTCGTTTTTCCACTGCCTCCAGGCCTTGTCTCTAGATTTAAGTAAGGCTCTTGTGTCCCTAGTTAGCCATGGAGCATAATTTGCATTTGCTCTAATTTTCCTGATTGGTGCGATTGATTTTAAAACCGTGGTAAATGTTGCTGAAATAGTCTACTAGCTGGTCTAGGTCTAAGGTTCTTACAGGTTCCCAGTTACATTGTTTTAAAATATCATTTAGGTGCTGTGGATTTAAATGTTTATCATCCCTGACCTGTCTATAGATTATGGGTTTAGGAGTGTTGGTTTGTTTCCTTAGGAGAAAAGTAGGGAGATGGTCGCTGGGTCCATCTGGTAGTAGTCCTGTGTGGTAGTAATGTTTGGGGCTGTTCACTAATGTCCAGTCAATAACAAATTGTCTTTGAGATTTTTTGTCTTTCCTGGTTGGGTCCTGAATAAGTTGAGTAAATCCGTAGAGATTTATTTGATTGGTGGGGTTATTGGAGTTAGTTAGCCAGTCAGTATTTAGGTCTCCTAGTAGAATAGTCTCGAGGAAAGTTTTGACTAAGCCATTGAAGAATTTCTTCTATGGTGAGAGAGTTACTTCCTGGAGGGATATAGCTGCAGAGGATGTTGATTTTTTTGTCATTGTTTAAAGACAGATTAGCACCTATGATTTCAGCGTTTTGAAATCTGGGTATGGGGACTTGGAGTAGCTGGAGATAAAGTGAGTTTTTGAATAGAATTGCAACTCTACCTCCTTTCCTACCAATTCTGTCGATCCTTAAGATATTGTATCCTGGTGGAAGGCCTTCAGTATTTGGGATGGTGGGTTTTAGCCAGGTCTCTGAAATAGTAAGTACATCAGGGGTGTGGTGTGGAATAAGTGCATGTAGGTCAGGGAGTTGGTTAGAAATACTTCTAGCATTAATATTTATGATCAGTAGGTCAGACTGAGTTATTTTTGGTGGGATAGATTGACTTGGTCCAGGGTTTGGGTGTATATCTCCTGCTATAAGGAGTATTATGCTAAGTACTAGAATGTGTTCAATAATGTGTGCTATCTTAGTGATGGCTATATAAGGAGCTTTTCTATAAAAAGGAGTTGGTAATTGGGACTTGTTAGTATACAGGATAATGTTATCCTTAAATAGTGTAGCGCAGACAGGAAAGTTAATTAGGGTTTTAGTAGGTGTTAAACTATGTGTAGTATGATAGGAAGTAATGTGTATGGGGATGGCAGTTTGCATGGATGTAATGTATGTTAGGGATGTGAGTGATAGTAGAAGTGATGACAGAAAGATAAGCATATTGGGGTATAATTGGAAAAGGTTGAGTACAGGCCTAGTTGCAGGGAGTGTGGATTGATGTAGAAGAAGAAAGTGCGGGACAGGAAGTGGTTAGGAGGAGTGGTAGACAACACAGAGAAATCTGACTGGTAGAGGACAGTAATCAGGAGACAGTGAGTATGAATAAATGTAGATGACATGGGGGGGTGGAAATTGGGGGTAGGGGAGCGGGGTGAGCCGAGCGGAGCGAGGCAAACAGAGTGGGGCCAACCCAACTGCAGTACTACAGAGCCAGAGCCAATCAGTGGTTTACTATCACAATGCCAACGTGCACTTGCACAGCTATGAAGTATTCGAACAGATGTTCGAATACTTCATAATTCGGCAGGTGATGTGAGCGAACGTTACCATTGCGAATGGACTGTGCATTTGCAATTCTAACGTTCGTTCATGTGAGGGATCGCGGTACAGTGCGGTTAGGGAAATGCATCCCTTTCCTCACTGTAGTGCGATCTCAGAGTTGGAATATTAAGGTATGGGGGGTGTGGGGGGGTGCAGGGGGGCTTGCCCCCCTGCATAACTGTGAGTTTAGGCTAGGTAGGTAGGTAGTTACGGGACGGGTGGGAGTGCTGTGTATTGCCGTAAATGTCGCGAGAGACATTTTCGACAATACACGGCTGTTTTCAACTTTAGGTTAATTCGGAAATGTTCATTTCCGATGTATAAATTCGAAAATGCAGACACATTTTTTTCTGATTTTCGAATTTATGATAGTAAACCCCAATCAGTATGTGCTGTTTATGTAAGAATAGGCACAAAGTCTGCTAGGGTAAGGATTTTAATTATTTAAAGTTGCAGGTTATGTGCTGTAAACTATGTTCAGGCTAACTTTACAGTAAAGTGACTGTAGAGACTTGGGTGATACTAGCTAGTGCTGCCGATTCCCAGGGAGGCTATAACAGATAAAACTCCTTGGTCACAAAAGGAAATACAGAAAAGTTATTAACCTTGTTTCCCTGAAAAGGAAACCTTGACTGCAGAATACAGGTGAACGCTGCTACTAGAATAAACTATTTGTACTGCAGCAATCTTCTAGTGTTGTGAGCCCTTCAAAGGGGAGGGCTGGGGTAGCTGTAAGAGACCAAGAATAGTACCTTGTTTTCCTGAAAAGGAAACCTTGACTGGATTTTTTTTATTGGTGATCATTCTGCTAGAAAGACTATCCAAAGCAGTGAATTCAATGAAAACAGTGCTTCACACAACTACAATTCTAAATATACTAACTCCAAGATGGCATGACAGTGAGCAGAGGAGAAACATCTAATCCCACTGTTCCTAGATCTCACTGTTCACATTGCAAAGTTTTCTACAAAACAAGTGAATATTAAAAATAACAAAAGATTTGTTTTGACTGACCAGAACAACAGGATGGCTCAATAAAACAATGAAATTAATGGAAGAAACACCACCCTCGTCACTTGGACAGAGCAGTAGTTTATTCATGACCGTTTAGTTCTCATGCTGAATGAATAAACTGTTCCAAAGAGAATAACACCAGTAAAAAGACGATCTAGTTGTATTTTAATTTTGTTTAAAAGTACACTATAAAAAATACCAAAATAATGATGTCACGTATCTGGCTGCCATTTCAAGAACTGCTTCTTCACTTGGATGACCAAATGAAAATGAATGAATATAGCTTATCTGGACAACAGTAAGGTCTTTAACAATACACCTCAATGGAGAAGCTAGTGGGAGAAATGAAAAGTGAAAAGGGTCCCAAACTGGTTAACAAGCAGTCAGAAAGAAGACCAACTAGAAGCCACGGATGGTGACAAAGGGACTGAATAACTGCAGAAAACAGTACTAGATGTTACTTGCATAGCATATCTGCACTTAACAGGTTACTGGGATTGGACAACAAAAATCAACCTACTTGCTGAAAAGGAAAAATTGTATGAATAATGGATGGTGATACTGTCCCTCAGTGAGACCTGGTGTAGCTTTAAGGTAGGACAATAGGTGATACCCTTTAACGCAGAAGTGAGTTATGCTTCAAGGTTATTAAGCTCCAAGTAGGATGAAATCCATGGAAAACGAATGTTGAAAAGTGTGGCCCCTATGGGGATACAGGAGGAGAATGATCTGCACCACAATATAAATGAAGAAGTGAGGAAAATCAACAGGAAGCTGGGGCTTGTAGCTAGAAGAATGGACTCCCAGGACACTGGAGTTATTCTACTATACCGGTAAGAACACAGATGGAAAATTGTACCCATTTATGGCAGTCACAAACAGAAAGAAAGACTGTCTGTAGACATCACGTGTTGGCAGTATAGCAGAAAGATCAGAAGGCTTGACACAGACTCTTGAACAGGCAATGAAACGTTTGAAAATGTGACACAGATAATGAATAATAGCACGGTTACACAGGAGGAATGCAAGGAGCGCAATACTTAAATGATGAGGTGTATTCTGAATAATAAAGGTCTTCCCACAGGAAATGATGGACTGAAGCTCAACAAATTATGTATGCATGCCTTAGGTGGAAAAAAGGAAAATGGAAGGCTAAATGTTTAACAACTGTAAACAATATTTAAACAAACTTGATTGAGTGTAAATCTTCTGTCACTGGCATCTTAAAGTTTTTTTTTTCCCTTCAATAGTAACCTCTCCAGTTTTGCCCAGGAAGTGACAATGAATCAGATCTCCTTAAATGAACAACACACTAGTCCCCAATACCTGCCAAAGGACAAAGACTCCATGGGACGCTTTGGGATTAGTTCTCATGCATGTTAAAAGCTAGTTTTAATCAAATCTGACCATGACCCAATGTTATTAACCATCTGGACATTTCAATGAAACACTCAATACTTCAGTTACAGAAATCTTGCAGTCAGAGTTTAAAATGTTCTCTCTCTTCCTCTCTACAAGAGCCAATGTAGGGAAAGTACAGCTGTGCAAGTAAACATGCCATAACAGCAGATGTCTGAATGACCACTGTTGCAGTAGCCTAAGCTACATGGGTAACATTCTGCCAGTGATGTAACAACCAGCCAGCTTCCAAAGCTTCAGGGCACCTTCCAAACACCCAAACTGTTGGCAGCTTAGTGGACTAAAAGATGAATCTGGGCACTAAGCCCTTCAGAACTTTCCTGCCAACAAGAGAAGCAGCCTGAGCTCTGAAAGGACAATGCTAAGAACAAAAACTAAATGACTACACCCTAGCATAAACAATGTACCAAGAAACAAGGAGTATGGAGGGAAAGAGCGGCTACTGCAGCAGTAACCATTCAAAAATCTACTGTTATGGCAAGTTTACTAATACAACTGCACTACATTAATCATATTGATTATGGGTAGATTACAGTAGCTTACAAATTTTGGGAGGTGGAAGAAGAGTCAAGGAGCCCCTGGAGACTGTCCCTAACAAAACTTGATCTTCTTGTAGTGTTCTGTAAAATTATGTACAGAGGACCAACTTGCAACTTCTAGAATCCAACCTTTTCCACAAAGCCATAAATAAAGCCAAGGCCCTAGTACAGTGGGCCTTGACCGTGCCTGGAATAGTTTTGTTGTGGTGAGTATAACAAAAGGTAGTAATCAGACCACCACTTGGAAATAGCCTGTTTCGACACAGGTTGTCCCTTCTTTTTACCTTCACAGCAAATGAACAATTGATCTGAAAAAATCACTTCTGAAAAGAAATGATCTGAAAGACTTATTTCTGACAGGATAGCATCAGAGTTGTCTGTTGATATCCAACGTATGTAGTATCCCCTCTTCCTCATTTTTAGGTTCAGGAAAAAAAACCATGAGATCAATAATCTGGCTCAAAATAAACCCAGATACCACTTGCAAAGCGAGTACAACCTGGTCCCCCCTTGTTTACTGATACACCACTTGACTGTAGTATTGTCCGTCTTCTCTGAGAAGAATTAGTTCCCAAAGAAAGCCTGTCCTGGTGGAAAATGAAGTAGGGCTGACTCACCATAAGAGCTTACAACACACATACCCTTCTTACAGGGGTCAGAGCAATCAATAAAACGGTTTTCCACGTTTAGATCCTTAAAATCAGACAGATTAGCTGGATCAAATGGAGCACGTGTTAGCTTCTCTAACTCAAAGTTAAGATCCCAAGGACCACCACCGGTTTCCTTGGAGGCCTCTTTTGACATGGGAATGCATTAAAAGGGGAGGATCCATGTGCAAACATGCTGAAATGGCCAATAAATTAACCTTGAGAGAGGAATAAGAAAGGCAATAGGATATTAACTAAACCAAATATTGTGAAAGAGAACTAGCCCTGAATGGGTGATGGTTATGTTGCTGGCACCAACTAGAAAACTTTTCCATTTGTTTAGCTATGATTTTCTAGTAAGTAGGCTTTCTTGTCTCCATTAGTACCTGGTGTATATCCTCAGTAAACAGTTGCTTAAAGGGAATTAAGACACTATCATCCAGGCAGTCAAATGAAGTTGATTGGTCTTTGGGTGTAGTAAACCCCCTGCTCTTTTGTCAGTAGATCCAGTCTGCGAGGAAGCTTGTAGTAATAGCTTCCCTGGCCATTTCCAAAAGAAGGGAGGAATCACTGTTGCCTGGGCCAGAAAGAATTCACCACAATGATGTTGGGGATTCCTTCTGAATCTTCAGAAGTACCATGGATATTAGCGGAAAGGGTGGAAAAGCATACATGAACATTCCTGCCCAAGGAAAAGAAAAGGCATCTGTCTTCCTGGCATTCTTGCATGGAGTCCTACAGCAGATTCTTGCTAGCTGATTTTGTCTCCTGTCTGAACAAAGTAGACAACTGAGGAACTCCCCACACATGGATCAAATATTGGAAGACACCCTGATCTAGTTTTCATTTGTGATGGTCTATCCTTGTCTGCCACACAATTCTGCAGTGACGGAAAGTAGAATCCTGTAGGGTGAGATTGTGCTGTGAAGCTATATCCCAAAGCTATCCTGGCTAATCTGCAGAGGGAGAGTATGACCTGGTTCCCCTTGCTTGTTGATGTACCACATGACTGTATTATTGCCTGGGACAACTTGAAAAGGTCACAGGGACTAAAGATGCAGACAATTGAGTGTCTTGATCAGGGAAAGCATCTCTTTTATATTTATGTGCTTACATCTGTCCTTGTTGTCCATACACGTTGCACTTTTATCCCTCCTGAAACTGCTCCCAAGCAAAGTCTGAGGCATCCGTGTCAAAAGAATGGTTTGGAACTGGGTGGGAGGCAGAAGGAGTCCTGGATTTAGGGATGCCAGTTTTCTCCACCAAGTGATTTCCTTTCTGACAAACCCCAGCACTGATATCTTAAAAGACAGGGGGTGTTAGTGCTCGGAATAAAGAGACTTCAGATACCACCGTATCCTTTTCATGTGGCGTCTGGACAGGGGTATAATAAGAATCAGAGAAGTTGGGGGACCCAGAATTCTGAGGTATTCACTTGCAATGATCAAGGTTCGAGTGGAAAATCTTAGAAACAGATCTAGAAATTGATCTACTTTTCCTGTGGAAGAAAATGAGTCAAAAAAGAAAGACTTCTGAATTTATGTAAAAGATCTCTTACAGAAAGAGAGAGATTCCAATCCTGACATGTTGACAAAAGACACTACAAAGATAAGCAAGTCATTTAAATATGGAAAAATGTAGACAGCCTGTACCCTGCAATGAGCTGCAACTGGAGCTAAACACTTTGTGAGCACTCCTGGTGCAATGGATAGGTCAAAGGGTAAAGGCAGAGAACTGATTAAGATCATATCAAGAAACACCTGAAGTTTGGATGAATAGGAATGTGTTAAGCATCTTTTAAGTCTAATGTCATGAACAAACCTGAATGAGAAAGATGAAGTAATAGATTGTGAAGGGACATTGTTTTGAACTTGGGCACTATCACAAATAGGTTTAGGAAGGAACGTTCCAGAACTGGTGTTCATTTTTTTTTTATTTGCCCCTAAAAACATCCTTGAAAAAAAACTTTTTCCCACCTGAGAAGAGGGAACAGGTTCATCATTTCATGGGACAGGATGTGATGGACAGGTGGAAACAAGAGAGTCTGGTCCGGAGAATAAGGAATTACTCCCAGGAAATTGAGTTTTTTTTCCCACTGTCATCTGCAATCTTAATAAATAATCTTCAAAACCCATTTGTCAGAACTATCTGTTGCTACAGAGAAAAATGGAGATTCAGACTTTCTGGAAGTAAAAAAGGTTCTGCCACTGTGTGTGTGTGTGTGTGGGGGGGGGGGGGATAATCATTCTGTCTTACTGGACTGTTCTTGGCTTTGGAAGTTTCCAAAATTCTTTTTGGAACTCCCTTGCCATTACTTCTTAAACATCTGTTTACCTGCATTTTGTTGAGACCATTTATTTTGTTCCCTACCAAAATTGGATGAGGAGTCACAGAAAGAATCCCTTAAAAAACTTGAAAAAGGAAGGCTGAAAAATCTTAAAAGAGATTCCCTGTATCAGCTTATCACCTTCATCACACTTTTTGATCACCTTTGCAGCACAGGGGCCAAAAAGTAAATCTATTTCCAAAGGAGAAATTCAAATATAATTTTTAACATCGTCTGGGAGGTTCTGTGAATTCAGCCATGAAAAGCATCTCAAAACATTACCAGTGGCTATAGCCATGGTAGTAGTATCAGAGTCATTCATACAATGTATACAATGAGTAGCGACTTAATCTTTTAATTGTTCAAATCAGACTTTTTCTCACAAGAACTAACTACAGATAAAACATTCCTCAAAACTTTTACAATTAGAACAGCCCTTAACATATGAGCCTGACAACTCTGAAAAATCAAAGCTGCAGAAGCAGATACCTTTTCCCATACTTAATATTCCCATCCTTATCTGACAGAGACTGAAATGAACTAAGTTTTTAACAGCTGAAGGATCAACTAAAGCTATAGCTGCTAGATCAGGTTTGGGAACAGTGTACAAAAAAAGATTTAGGAACGTTATACATGCTGCGGTAGTGTTGTCGCCTCACAGCAAGACGTCGCGTTCGATTCTCAGCTAGAGCATCTTCTGTGTGGAGGCATGCGTGAATGGGTGTGCCTTCGTTGAAGGTTGTGCATCAGGGCTGGTAACTCGGCACGTAAAACTCCACTACCAAACATTAGCAGACCGGAGTTCCGCTGTGGCGACCCCTAACTGGGATAAGCCGAAAGACACACACACACATACATCCATTTTGCCTTTTTTAGGGCAGCCGGCTGACTGGAGGAAAATCACAGGAATAACACACACATCCCCCAAAGCTGTGAGAACTGGGGGAATAGGTGCAGGTTCTGGAAATTTCTTCTGTAACATACAAAATATTTTCTGAGGGACTGAAAAATCTGTGTTCTCCCACTGAAAACACTTGCATATTTCTAGAAAAGTCTCAGAAAGAGAGACCAACCCCCAAAGTAAGAGTCAGAAACTAAGCTCTCATCTGAGTTGGAACCAGAAATCTGAGGAGAAAACCCTGTGTGTCTACATTATCCTATCCAGATTCAGACTCTCTAATATCTTTGGAGGTATCCCTCTTTCTTTTACCAAATACTACTTTACAAGAAGGATCAATAGCCCAAATTAAAGCCTAAGTCAACCCCAATAAACTGCTCCTGTCTAAGGAAACTAAGTACTAGTAGATACATACCTAGTTTTCATTTTCTTTTTGGCAGGAAAACTGGGACTAACAGTGTTATTAATGGTAGCAGCAGCTTTACCATATGTGGGACTAACAGTGTTATTAATGGTAGCAGCAGCTTTACCATATGTGGGCACAACATTCTGACAAAACAGGGCAGTCTTCCCTGTTCCCTCTCCCAGGACCGACAACAGTGGCTCTCCCTTGCCCACTGAGGAGACCCAACAGCTGCAGAGAATGTGGCTAATCCCTAGCCCACAGTGACTGTAGGTGCTACACCAGGGGATCCAATGAAAATGAAGAGACATCTGAGATATACCTATATCCACAGCAGAGTCACCCGCCTGTGGATAAGGCAAACTGCTACCCAGCTGTAATGGCAAAGGCTGTTTGTTTAACTTTTTTCCTTTTTTATCTAGAAGACGGACATACTGTTCCATATCAAGCTAAAAATTGTGCTTCTTTCCCATGGAAAGAAAGCAGGAAAGGCCAGGACACAAACAGTCAAAAGCACTTTTAAAAACACATTGCCAACCCTACAAAGTAAAATAATACACAATGTCTCCACAGGAAAAAAAGCTTTTTAGTTATTTTAAACAACTTTTAAACTGCCAGGAAAAAAAAAAGTGCTACCATTTAAAGAGTAGCGTACGGTGTTGTGACAGTCCATTAAAATACAAACTCCTAGCTTTAAAATAACTTTCCTGAAGGGGAAAGTATTAATAACAAACAAAGAAAGCCATTTTCCTCAAAGTGAACTAATCTGACCAGCAGAAGAACAGTATAGCCAACCATCAATCCACAAAAGCTTCAAGAGGTGCGCTCTCTTCAGTGGCAGTAAAGCTCTGAAGGGCTTGGTGCCCAAACTTTTCTGAGCTTGAGCTGCCAGACAGTTTGGGCATATGGTAGGTGCCCTGATGCTTTGGAAGCTGACCAGCTGTTGTATCCTTGGCAAGACATAACCCATGTAGGTTAGGCTACTGCAGTAGTGATCAATATGAAGAACATCTGCCATTTAACTAACATATCAGTAGCAACAGTGGGAAAACCCATTCCTCAATGCCTACCTATCCGGCAGTGAATTTGCTCTGCATGGATTAACAAACTTCTTTCACAGTATTTCAAGTGGGAGTACACTAGTACAGAATAGTGACAGTGCAGCATCCTCGGAAACTATTTTAAAGTTCTGATTAAAATAAATCAACTCGAATACCAGCAGAAAGTAGTAAACCAAATATCCTATTGTTATAAAAGGGGAAGTGGAACCCTACCATTTTGCACTGTGCACACTTATCGCTGCTCCTCCCTAATGAAGTTCTCAACTTCTCTGCTCAGGAAATCGGGGACAAAGCCAAAAATAATCTTGGTGGCGGGTGCAAAGTCTCAAACTTGCAGGCAATTTTAATGCATCAGAATGCAATGAATGTTTGGAAGGGAGTTTGCTACTTTGTTTTTGCTCATAAGGCCAAATCCCTACCTTTCTGGCACACACTCATGATTCAAAAATCTAGCATAAAAGTGTGGATCTTTATTATTTGGGGGGTGTAGCTTAACACCGATCTGTCACTTGAAAACAGTAGACATTTTTTTAATAGACATTAAAGCAATGGGGGGAGTCACATAATTTTTAGATTTTTCACACAGATGCAAGGGGAGCCACATAAACAACAGAATACTGACTTGGCTATGGCCTCCTCCTTGCCCCTGGTAAGCTTGATATACAACTACAAAAGCATTGCCAAAAATAATAGCTCACTCTGTTTTTCTTGCCCCTTAAATGCACTCGCAAATGTCTACTCCTTGATCATCTTTGTTAAAGTCTTGCTATAGTTAAGCTGGTCTTGAATAGCCCAACTCACAGACATTTGGTAAGAAAATCAAGCCCCAGTTTGTCACTGCGCAAACCACACAAACAATACTGAATTCCAAAACTTATTACTTTACCTTTAAGGTGCTTTTTTTTGGGGGGGGGCACCCCCCACACCTTTGCTACTTATACAGATAGACTCTAAGCTCAAGTCTAAGGGGAATACCCAAGGATACAGCAACTTTGGTCTTAGCACGTATTCCCTCATATTTGCATTTTTAGTTCTGCTAAGCGGAGGATCTCCCAGTTACGGTTCACAGAATAACAGGCACCAGCAACAAAAGACATGTTGATCGGGCCATCTTTTACTGGGCTCCTAGCATGGACAACAAACTGCCTATATCCTCAGTGACTCGTACTGCTGCAATGCCTTTGAGAGGTTACAAAAACTCAATTTACAGTAAACCTTTTTCCATAAACGGGTGAACATTGTTACACTACCTGTTATGCAAAGCTGTTAACCTACTGCTGAATTCCAGCTTCTGTAAGACTGCCAGATTGACTTGCTATAAATGCCTACTGGTAGCAACTCACTTTGATCAGGAGTGGTGATAACAATTGCTTCCCAGTTCTAATTAGTCTTACTTATGGACTTGAATTATACCATTGATTACTTTCTACACAATACACAGAGTGCTGCTATAGTGTAGTTTCCTGTATTGTCACTGCCATTTCTTAATTTGCAGATGGGTCCACCCCTGCTGCTGCATCCATCAAGTATCTGAGCCAGTAATCAAACTCATATTACCCAAGTCGTAGCCATTCTCTCTCTATGCCATCAGATCTGCATGTCTCAACTTAAATGGTCATGTTATTGAGTTAGGCTTATGCCTCATTATCCTGTTACTGACATGTAGAGTTTTCCTTGGGTACATCTAAAAAGGTCCACAAGGATCACACCAAACATCCATTTAATAAAAGTAATAACTACATACAATTCTGACATACACTGTGTATTTCTTTATGTTTACTGTGTATTTCTTTATGTTTACATAACAGATAACACATTTTACATTTGTTGACATGATAGAACACTTTCCATTTTTCTTTTACAGTAGTAAAAAGGGAATGCTCATGTGAGTGCACATTCTGCTAAACTGAGTTTCTGCCAGCAGCCTTTTGCTTTAGATTGCGTTGCAGTTGGATAATGGAATTTGCCCTTACCCTTCTGTTGTGCAATCTCGGAGTTAGCCAAATTAGTGAGACACAGTTCTTGTTTTTTTAACATTCCATGTGAAATGATTGCTTTGCATGTGTTTGCTCTTATAAGCATTTGCAGTTTGCCAATTTTATACACACACACACACACACACACACACACACACACACACACACACACACACACACACACACACACACACGTGTAACAGCAGTTGTACAAGCAGATTGCCAATGGGTGTCACTAATCTTCAACAACACATTCTGTCAATTGCAGCTATAGCCAACTCACATGCAGTTGGCTACCGCTGACACAGGGTTATCTTCCTTATAGCTTACTACAGGGTTATCTTCCTTTGGTCATGGTTGTGAGACTGTGTAAGTGAATGGATTTGGGAGTAGAGCTCAACATTGTGGAGGTAGCCCCATGTCAAACATGATTGGTTGGGGAAGTATGGTAAGCTGTGGGGTGTTTCTGTGGACAATTTTGGCATTTGCTTCCATACTATTTGTACTTCAGCAACTGCGATCGGATGCATCGTTGTGGTTTTGGTGGTGTATCTGAACATGTAGTCGAAATTTTGTTGTTGACCAAATGTTGACAGATTTTGCTTTTGGTAAATCTGTATGTAATTAGACACAAACATAACACACATGCGCATGTACACACACACACACACACACACACACACACCTGTTCATGCATACACCACACACACACCATTTTTACGTATTAACAGACATGTATATATTTGCAGATATATGCAGAATTTCAATTTTACAGTTTAGACTTTGTTTTACTATACTGCTTCACAGTTTGTAATTTATTATTTAAAAGTTAAATCTTGTACTGGCTATACAAAAATTTCTTTCCATTTCCTTGATATAAATATGATTTTGACAGTATTTAGAAAGACATTAACACACTGCACAGTCTGGTTTCAATCAGGATTGCTCAGGGCTTTATATGGGAGCAATTCAAAGCCCACTGTACACTTAGTCATCAGAAGACTTTGACATGTATCGCTACAGCATTCTCGTTAGATAAAGTCTGTTACAAATGCTATAGTCCTGGGGTACGACTAACTGTAAATAAGTTATATGCACTTCCACAAAGCCTGTTGCCGGGATCTGAATAGCACATTAGAACAATTCAAAGACAAGCTCTACCAGACTATTTTTTTTTTTTGGGGGGGGGGGGGACAACAAAAATATACACCATCTTTTGATGGTGTACACATACCGATTTCTATCCTCAGAGCAGGGCAGTACTGCCAAGCCACGGGGGAGAAAAGACCAGAGTAATGGGGAGGAGCATATGCATGCATGTGTATATTTATGCAGGGGCAGGTTTGGAGCTGTATGTGCATACCTGTGCACAGAGTGGGTTGGTAGGGAGAAAAAACAGCATAGTTATTCTGGCAACACTATGTTGAAATCAAAGAAATGTTTGCAAGTCTCTAATGAGCTTTTGCTCCATGAGGCTCTTGCATTTCTCTGAATCGCTTTTTAACAGCATGGCACTAATGGAGGACACTGGCAAAGCCTTTATGGTCACATCATCTTTGAATACTACATTCTGTCAGTCTAAAAGCTGAGCTGTATTTTCCTGTCTATCCTGACTGTACATTTTGTTTCAGGGGAAAACAGCACACTCAAAAAAATTTCCATTCTTGCCAAAGTACTCTGTTGATTAAATTAGTAGACAACATTTTCTAGACGTTTAAGTTTAAACTTACCTGATAACATAAAACATGTTTTACATAGAAAGTATTTCTCATATTCTGTTATGGCACTTTCTTCCTTTTGCAGAATTATCTTCAGTTTCATTTCCATTAACATTTTTTACGAACATCTATAAATTTCATCTTCCATATACACTATGAAATTCCTATACCTGGTAAGCATTCTCATTTATTACAACTACAGATTTCTGTCACATTCTACTTAAATCATTTATCTTCACTATTTCTATAGTGCTTTATTTCTTCTATGACATTACCTTCCTTCATTTCAGACTTCTTCACACAGCTTATTCTTTTCATTATATTACCACTACATTTTTTCATTGCATTTTTTCTATTAAAATATTTGCCATCTTGACTTTCATCCAGTAACCACTATATATTTATATGTACACACACACCACACATATTATATTATTACATATACACGCACACTCGTACATACATGGACATGTGTGGCGTGTCTGGAGCACATAATATCCTGATCCACTACATAAGAAGTCCATTTACCATGCCCTTTTCTACATTATTATGTTTTTATCTGCCAAATTTTGTAACTCAAAAATGTATAGATAAGCAACATTAAGCACTCAAATAATTCAAGAACCTACAAAAGTTTAAAATGATTCTACATAAATTCACAGTACACTTGCTCAAAGGCATCTTCGTGGATGGGGTATCAAGCCACTGCCAAGTTTTGGGGATGTCAGGGGTGCACCTTTGTGGTCTGCAGACAATGCTGGTTTCCTGGCCACAAGTAACTATGATCTCTAGCACACTATGGAGTGGTGTGGAGTCAGGGGTGTGTAACCGTGGAATAGCTACCAGAAAAATCAAGATTGTTTCTGGGAAAAGGAGTAAACTGTTATCTGCAGGTAAGAAAGATAAGTACACCCCAAGTAGAGGAGTTTAGCAATTTGGGGGGGCTTGACCACGAGTTAGAGTAACAGAACCTGGGGCAATAACCAGCACATCTGCAGAAGGAGCAGCAAATCACAGGATGAGGACGGCAAATTATTCTGGTCATTTTATATCTTCATCACCACAAAAGGTCACCATCTCTGGGTAATAAACAAATAGATTATGTTGCAGGGCTAGTGGGCTCAATTACTGTGACACAGTGAGGAGCTCAGCAGGCCAGTAGGATCTCAGAGTAAAGCTGCTATTCTTCTGGGATGTAATGAGTCACTTGAGGTGGTCTGGAAATCTATTGAGGCTGGGCAACCAGAATGTCCTATAATATGGATACTGAATGGCCAAAAAAATGGACTTTAAGTCCAAGATGCCCATTCCTCCAAATATCCCTTCACCGAAGTATCAGTAGGTAGATAGCAGTTCAGGGTGCGTGTATGTGTGTGTGTGGGGGGGGGGGGGAGGGGGTTGCCTCTCCTGCAAAAAAACAAGCTTAAAGGAGAAGATTGGTGTTCAATATTCACTGTCTGTCAGCACTTGGCATTACAAATGCAAAAACTGCAAATCAAGGATGTCCCCCATTCACTTTCTTTGGGAGGTGTACATTGCACAGCCTAATGGAAGGAGGTGTAAGAGCAGACGAGGGGCACACCCAAAACACTGCATCTCTCAGGTTGCCTGGGAACACCTGGGATTCCACAGATGAATTTTGGTATTTCTGTTGGGAGATATGGAGCTTATACACTATCCTCAGCTTGTCGTCACCATAACTATCACTAGGACAAGCAATTTAGAAAAACTGAGGTGTGTATTATCTGTACATCTCTGCACTCTCCTTAAACACAGACATCACTGTATAATAAAAACAGTATACAGAAATGTGTTGCTTTTTAGCAAGCAAAAATCCTAAAAGGCTGTACCACAGAACAGGTTTGAACTTACAAATACCATTAGCTTTACCAAATTATACAACCTCATAGTTGGTTATATCAATTAAAAGAGGAAGGAGAGAAAATGCCCTGCATGGGGCTATTTAGAACTCCCATCAACTAGAAATGTATCTATAGCTTCAAGCCTGAATGTCAAAATGGTTTGAAGGACAGTCGTTTGCTAAGAAGTGACCCAAAGTATTCAACTGATGAAAAACATATGGTTTACAGTGCCAGATATTTTCTCACCACTATCACCACATACGTATCACAGTTTTTCAGCACCAACTACTTTCTAAATCATTTCCATATAACTTAAGTATTTGCACAGCACTCTCCACATTCAGTGTCAGTTAACATAAAAACTTCAGCAGCAGCATTTACTTTGTAAACATACAGGTTCATAGGTAGGTACTAGGCTATCGGCCCAAGGGCCTAAGTAAGCCTAGCCAACAAGGTTCCCTGGCTTACGCCAGCCAAGAAAGTTAATTTCATGTGCCCCTGTCGAGCAAAGCCACAGAAGTGATCCCCATGGTGTATTTCCTATTTTCCATCCACTCATCAAGATTTTTCTTGAAGAGTGCTAATGATGATAGGTTCATATGTTAAACTGCACAAAAAAATCTACAAAATGCATGCCAGACGCTATTTATATGTAACAGTTTCAGATTTTATTTCCTCATCTGTAACAAAGGGGATTATAAAATGAAAGATGACAGAGTACCGAATGCAAATGCTGTTCAACACGCAAATCACTATAAACCAAGTTGCCCTTTAATTAATACAGTCAACGTTTCGTAAAAAAAGCAGAAATACATACCATTTTTCCACATTTCCTAACGAACATGAACTGATTTAAAACAAAACATGGTAGGTGGGAACTGAAAGCAATTGTTCAGCATTTAGCTTTTCTACATGTTTTAAGACATGCCATGTACTTTATTCAAACTGCCGAAAAAAATATATAAAAAATCAAAGGTTACTACTGGCAGCCCAAGATTGGAAACCAACATGCAAGTATTCCACTAAGTCCATTGAACCTGTGAGAGAAACAGACAAATGTAGGTTTTGTAGAATTGGAAACAGTCACAGACCTTGTTGCTGGGTGTGACATACTAAGAGGGACTGTATACTGAAAGGCATAATAATGTGGCAAGACTCTTGCATTGGGGATTGTGCAAACATTATAATATTGAAGTGGCTGAAAAAAGTACAGTTTTGTACCTACCATAAATGTAGATGTCCGATAGGAATGCATCTGCAGTCCTTACAAATGGGTTGTCCTGTCGTCAGGCAGCCCTTCGGTCGGCCGGATTCCAAAGTCTGGGTCTGGCCTCGGCTGGTGTCGCACTTCACCCGACGTCATAGCTGCAGTTATTCGGGTATAAAGGCATCAGCCGACACCATTTTCCTCAGGGTTTCTTGCCCCAGATGCCAGGTGCCCTCTAGGAAGGCTAAATTTGGATAAATGTAAATGATTCCAAATAGTAGAGAGCAAACAAAAAATAGGCATGTATGTACATATATACAAACAAATACACCATAATAGACTCCCCCAGCTAGCTACAAGATGGGCAAATACCCTAGGAGTACCACAGAGGGGAAGGAGGGTGGGTAATCCTGACTGCAGATGCATTCCTATCGGACATCTACATTTATGGTAGGTACAAAACTGTACTATGTCCTTCAAGGATGCATCTGCAGTCCTTACAAATGGGTAGAATACCATAGCGAAACTGGGGGAGGAGGAGAAATAAAATTATGGTGTAGTTAAGATCCCTTGCAAAACAGCAGTGGCAAAACCTGCTCGGGATCTGGAGTATAAAGGTAAATTATAATGCTTGGCAAATGTATGCACGGAGCTCCAAGTAGCAGCCTCTAAAATGTCTTTGGTAGCCACTCCTCGTAGAAAGGCTGTGGTAGTGGCTGTAGCCCTTGTAGAGTGAGGCCTGATGTTTTCTGGAGTTTTCTTTCCATGATAGGAGTAACAAAATCTAATGCAATTTCCTATCCACTTGTCTGTTTTGAAATTGCTTTTCCTTCCATTCCTGTTGCATATGCTACCAGTAGCTGGTCAGTTTTCCTATTGCCCTTGGTCCTGTCCAGGTAGTAGCGTAATTGTCTATGCACATCCAAGGTATGCAACAGCCTTTCTCCCCTGTTCTGAGGGTTGGGGAAGAATGTAGGTAGGTGGATAGCCCGATTCAAAGATACTCTGGAGACCACCTGGCATAAAAGTAGGATTAGTTCTCATGGATACTCTATCTTGGTGGAAGATCAGGAAGGGCTGTACTGCCATTAGTGCCTGTAGCTCAGATACCCTTCTTGCTGAAGTGATTGCCAACAGGAAAGCAGTTTTCCATGATAAGTATTGTAATTCTGCTGTTGCTGCTGGTTCGAAAGGAGGAAGTGTCAATTTTTCTAGCACAAAGTTCAAGTCCCATGCTGGCAATGGTGGCTTCCTAGGCGGTTTTACATTTTTAATTCCTCTCAGAAACCTGCCTGAGCAGAGGCTGTGAGAAGACTGGAGGATCCAAGTCGTATTCTGCTGAAATAGCTGATGCATGAATCTTGATGGAAGAATAGGACAGGCCTTTGTGGAAGAGCTCTGCCAAGTATTCCAGGATGTTGGCTATGTTTACCAGTGACACATTTTCTCCTTTTGCAGTACTCCAAATGAAATATCTTTTCCATTTTGCTGAATAAATCTTTCTTGTTGAGGGTCTGCGAGCCTCCAAGATAATGTCTTTTACCCTTTGGGATAAATTTGGGTTATTTGTTCTTATGCAATGTTCCAGGCAGTTAGCTGCAGTGTTTTCAGGTTTGGATGCAGGATGTTGTAGTTGTTCTGTTTTAACAGCAAGGGAACAAGGGGTAGGTGCCATATTTGTTCCCGAGACATGCTCCTCAGTAATGGGTACCAATGTTGTCTTGGCCAGTCTGGAGCGATCAGGATGATCCTTGGATGGTCCTCCTTGATCTTCAATAGCACCTTGTGCATCAAAGGAAGTGGTGGGAATGCATATGCTGTCAGGTTTTTCCAACTGAAAGATAGGGAGTCCACCTTCCAAGCAAGTGGGTGGTACGTCCTTGTGCAGAATTTCTTTAGTTGGTGATTGCATGGGGATGCAAATAAGTCTATTTGAGGGAGTCCCCATTTTCTTGTAATGGTTTTGAAGATGTCCGGATGCAGCATCCATTCGTGGGCATCCGTGGTAGCCCTGCTTAGTATGTCCACTAGAATGTTTTCTTTTCCTGGCACAAAAATTGCTTGTAACTGAACGTTGTAACTCAGGGCCACATTCCAGAGATCCATTGCCATCCGGCATAGAGGGTACGAATGTGTGCCTCCCTGTTTGTTGATGTACCACATAACTGTGGTGTTGTCTGTCCTTATCAACAGTAGACCTGGTCGAAGAAATGGTCTGAATGTCTGAATTGCCAGTTTTACTGCCAGCATTTCCTTTTGATTTATGTGTAGGTGCAGCTGGTCTTGAGTCCATAAGCCTTGTATGCACTTGCCTAGCATGTGGGCCCCCCAACCGAGGTCTGAGGCGTCCGTGGTAATGGCTTGGCTTGGTTGAGTGTTGTGGAAGGGCAATCCTTTGTTTGATTGACAGGCCTGAGCCCACCACTGGAATTCTTGCTTCAGGCATGGAATTATTGGAATTTGGGTTTCTAGGCTGTGCTTGTGCTGAGACCATAAATTCCTTAGGTACCATTGTAACTTTCTCATATGCAGTCTGGCATGTGGAACCAATATTATGCAGGATGCCATGAAACCCAAGACTTGCAGGATTTTTCTTGCTGTTAGATGGTTCTGCTTTGTTAATGCCAAGAAGTATAGAGGGAGTTGCTCCTGTTTTTCTACTGTTAGGGATGCCATTTGCTTCGATGTGTCCAGCTCTGCACCCAAGAAGGTTATCCTTTGGGATGGTATCAGCCTTGACTTGTTTATATTGACTGTGTATCCCAGGGCTTGTAGTAGGTAAATGACCCTTTTCAAGTCTTCTGCTAACTTGATTTTGTTGTCCGCTTGTATCAGGCAGTCCTCCAGGTAAGGGTAGATTTGAATTCCCTGGAGCCTGCAATGAGCAATTACTGATGCCAGGCATTTCGTGAACACTCTGGGTGCAGTAGATAAGCCAAAGGGCAATGCTGAGAATTGATAATGCTCTGATCCTGCAAGAAATCTGAGGTATCTTCTGCAATTTGGTCGTATGGGGACGTGCAGGTATGCCTCCTTGAGTTACCAGCCAAGACTCCTTGCCCAGCATGGGAAGAAGCTGCTGTAGGATCAGCATTTTGAATTTTGGAACAATGAGGAATGTGTTTAAAGCGGACAGGTCGAGAATAGGTCTCCATTTGCTTTCTTTTCTTGGTACCAGGAAGAGTCTGGAGTAAAATCCCTGTCCTTGCTCCATAGATGGTACCTTTTCCACAGCTCTCATTTTTAATAATTGAGATATTTGTTTTAGAGCTTCTGCCTTTTGATTTGGAGGTAGGTTTGGCATTCCTCTCTTCCCTGGTAGAGTATGGAAGTGAAACCTGTAACCTTGGTCTATTGTCTGCAAAATCCACTTGTCTCTTGTGATGTAATGCCAGTTTACTGAAAATAAAGCTAGCTTCCTGCCCAAGGGTGCTTTTAGTTGTTCCCTGGTAGGCGGTGCTAGAACCAAGTCACTGTGATTGTCCTGTAGTAGTGGTGGTGGCTGTGTCCGTGGCTGCACCTCGCTGGTTGTTACCCTGCCACTGGCGTCCCCTGTAGGCACCTCTGGATTGACTTCGGCCTCTTGAACGCCTATTCCTGCCTCTCTGGGCTCTGGAGGAATCGGGAAAGGACCAATTCTTGGAGGGCCAATTCCTGCTAAATCTTGGAGGTTGGACCTGTAAGAAATCTTTCACTGTTTGGACAGATTTTGCCTTCTCTTCCATCTTCTTGAGCACCTGTTGTGCAGGAGAGCCAAACAAATTGATTTTATCCATGGGAGCATCTAGTAATTTGGATTTCACATGGTCTGGTAAGGCCTGCTCTTTTAACCATGCATGCCTTCTGATAACTGTGCCAGTCATGGCTGATCTGAAGGAGGCTTCCAGTGCATCATAGCCGCATTTTAAGGAATGGTTACTGACCTGCTGAATGTTATGTACCATTTCCTGAACAGACTTTTTGTCTAATGGTTCATCTGAGGACAACTTTTTGGTTAACTGGTCTAGCATAAATTCTTGATATTGGATCATGTGGAATTGACAGTTCAATGCTCTAGCTGAAAGAGTTGCAGAAGTGTAAACTTTTTTACCCCATCTCTCTAAGGACCTGGATTCCCTTTCAGAGGGGAGGGGGTTTTTGGCAGAGGTAGCTGCTACAGCCTTAGGACCCTGGGAGATAGTCTCGGGATCTGCAAAAGGAGCTTTATACAAATGATGATGAGTATCCGGAACCCTGTAGTACCTATCGGGCTTAGCAGGGGCCGGTGGAAGTGAATCAGGAGCAGTACAAGCATCATTAAATGCATCATCTACAACAGAGAGAACTGGAGGAATGGCTAAAGGCCTATGTTGTGGTAAATGCAGAATGGTTCTAAGCCTCTTCCTAGAGTCTGAGAAATCCTGGCCCTGCCACTGAAATTGTTCCCTCATAGCATGCAAGGTTTCCCCAAAGGAAAATTCCTCAGGCGGAGAGGCAGAAGGATGGACTCTTCAGCATCAGAGTCTTCATAAGGGAGAAAGAAGCCTCTGGAGGGTTAGTATTATCTGAATCATCAGAGGAATCATCTGTAGAAACTGGTTCAGGGGCTCTGCTCCAGGCCTGTTCTCTGGAGGTGGGTGAGAGGCCCTGTCTGTGTGAGATTGGGATCCCGGATTAAAGAAATGAGATCCTCTGCTAGACTAAGCATTTGTGAACTAGAGCTAGGCCTGTGAGAGGGGGTCTTAGCAGGCACAGATTTAGTAGTTTTAGCTGCTTTAGCCCTGGCAAAAGCCTTAATGGACATGGCTGCAGGTGGCCTAGCAGCTCCACGTGCAGGGGTGGAGATATCCAAGGGGATAGTGTCAGATAATTCCTGAGAAACTGCCTGAGCAGAAGGTAAATCAGAAGCCGATTCCACGAGGTTGGAAGAGGCCTCGGTAGGAGGTAAGTTTTCGGCTGAAGGAAGAACGCTTGCTCGGTTTCAGCGAAACCGAGACACTCGCGTTGGCCTAACCGGTTTCGGCCGAAACCGCAGACCGCGAGTGTCGGTCCTTTTCCTTGCGCTTTTTTGATATTTGCGTAGTCGGAGGATCCGATGGCATAATGTAAGCAAAATCGAGCCGAAAAACTCCTCAGCAAATTCCGACCGGCGTCTAAGCGTCCGTCGGTTAAAAGAAGCACAGGCTAGACAAGCTGCTACGTCGTGGTCTGGGCCTAAACAAGGTAAGCAGTAAGAGTGGAAATCTTTATGAGGTATTTGTTTCCCACAAGTTAAACAGTTATTCACTTTTTCTGACATCGGCTGAGGCAAGAAAGAGTCCCCAACGGGGTACTTAGCTTTTTAGAAGTCTTCGGTAGTAGTAGAAGAATTCGGTGGTAGTAATCTCTGGTTCTGACCGACCGGCACTTGCGAACAGCTTCTGCTTCGGGCGCCACGCAGCAAGAAAGACTGAGGAAAATGGCATCGGCTGATGCCTTTATACCCGAATAACTGCAGCTATGACGTCGGGTGAAGTGCAACACCAGCCGAGGCCAGACCCAGACTTTGGAATCCGGCCGACCGAAGGGCTGCCTGACGACAGGACAACCCATTTGTAAGGACTGCAGATGCATCCTTGAAGGACATCACTGGAAACATGAGCCACAAAGCATCACAGAAAATGATGAATTCTACATCACATGTGATCACACATTACCAACAGTTCAAACGAGAGATGCAAAAAAACCTGGATACTGTGGTCCATGAAAGGAAGAAAAAAAGTAGCGATTATTGAAATCGCCACAGCCAGTGACTATAGTGTCTTGCACACAGAGACACACACAGTGTCATAAAATATTAGGATTTGCAAGCAGAAACGAGAGCAATGTGAAAGAAAGTTCCAGTAGTAATAGGATCAATAGGTCTTATAAAAAAGAATCTACAATTGTGTTTAGATAGGTTACCAATATATGCATCGCCGTACGAATTGCAGGAAGGGTCATTACTTGGCACTCAGAGTGCTGCAAAGAGCACTTCTGGCTAACATCAAAGACTGAAACACTAATTTCATGATCTTTAATCATACTTTGACTTAGGAATGGGGTCCACTCTTTTCATGGTATTAGAAACCCAAAAGACTTGGAGAAATTAAAAAATAAATGAGTAGCTGCTACTCTAAAAGTAGTATGGTGCATTTGATTACCCATAATGCTATGCATGGGTACGCAAATTTCCAGTACCTAACAACATCATTTCAGTGATGTTAAAAAGAAAAAACTGAGTCATCAGTAAAACTGTGATAATCTTGATTTTGTTTTCAAACCACCTGCTGCTCTAACATCGGGAATATATACAGAAATAAAATTACCTATAAAACACAGCTGTATGAGAAGGGTTACAATACACTTAAATGAAGTAAGCCCTACCACCTTTCACCAGTATCCAATTACAGTTAAATCTGTTAATATATTACTACTTTCTGTTCAGTTTTTGATATGTACAACTTACTTACCCTCTGTTCCGCTTTTTTTCTTCTTTACAGATTATTTCCCCTGAGCAGTACCTGCAAATGGTCAGTTGTGATACAGTGTTCTGGTAAACATATGTAAAATAAAAATTATGTAGTCTGTGCTCAGTTAGGAAGCTCTTAACACCATAGTTTTCATTATTATTAAGTCAGTAGTTTATTCTACATTAAACTTAATTTTCAGTAATGTTATGTGACTCAAGCTGGATCTCATCCTACTTCATTTATATAGAAGATGCACAACATTCTTTACAACCATGCTACTTGTTACAGTTTATTAGGGAATGAAATACTGTCTTCTCATTTACACAATACACTGTTCATTTTTTTCTTTAACTATATTATAGTCTATCCTTTCTTCAAGTTTCCCTATAGGAATGGCCAAATGCAGAAAACCTTGCACTTAATCTTAGGAGTTAGCAGTTTCCAAGAGTAAAAGTAAAAATGGCCCCTAGTGATTCACAAAGACTGGGTTGTTAAGCATAGCCATTTTATAAAAGTCAGACCAAAGCAGCGATGCAGACTGAGTATAGAACCTTGAAGCATGATTCAGCAGATCACAGGGTCAACATCAAAGCATAACTCTGAGTCAGTAGCGAAAGTGGAACATCAGTGCACAGGTCTTTAAGCTTGCATAAAAAGAAGTTATGTACCTACCATAACGTTCCATGTTAGTGGTCTTCATCTCGCCTTCTTTCTTGCTGGTTGGGATCGGAACCGATCGTCGGCACCGACTCGGCCATTTTCTATAGCTCAAGAGCTGTTTACTGGCTCGAGGCTACCCCTTATCCCATGATGCCTAGCGCTAGCTACCCAGATCTCGTTTGAAATAGCTAACCCCAGCCATAGCTATATAATGTAGCCCTCCAAACAAAAGGTTGAGCATACCTGTCATACTCTCTAAGTCAGTAGAGGAAACAAACCAGAAAATGCTCAGCCAGTGAAGCCTGAGCTCCTCTCGGTCCAATAGGACAGGGGGATTGGGGGGGGGGGGACGCAAGACAGAAGGTGAGATGAAGACAACTAACATGGAACGTTATGGTAGGTACATAACTTCTTTATGTTAAGTTGTCTATCTCGCCTTCGTTTCTTGCTGGTTGGGACAGCGTCCCTAGCACCTACAATCCTGGGTGGCTCATTGGAACAGACTTTTCAGAACAGTGGAACCAAAGTTAGCTCTACTTCTGGAGGCCATATCTAACTTGCAATGAGAAATAAAGGTATGAGGGTTTGCCCACGTAGCAGCTGTGCAGATAGAGTCCATGGGCAACCTAGACTGGAAGGCTACAGAGGTGGCCAAGGCCCTAGTAGAATGACCTTTTGGTTTGATAGGCAACTCTTTGTTTCTCAGTTGATAGATGAAGGTAATAATGTGAGACAACCACCTGGATAAGGTCACTTTGGAAACTAGGATACCTTGTTTGCCCCGAGCATAGGAAAGGAAAATTTGGTCCGACTTCCTTATATCCTTCGTTCTATGCAGGTAAAAACGCAATTGTCTATGAGCATCCAATTGATGTAATTTGTATTCTGCCTTGTTGGTGTGGTTAGGGAAAAACACTGGGATGTCTACAGATTGATTCAGATTATTTTTTGAGCAGACTTTCGGAAGGAAAGAGGGATTAGTCCTCGGAGCAACCCTGTCCTTATGAAAAACTAAGTACGGAGGACGAACACTTAGTGCCTGAAGTTCAGAGACGCGTCTGGCTGAAGTAATAGATACCAGAAAGAGAGTTTTCCAAGATAGAAACTTAATAGAGCAGGATGTTGCCGGTTCAAAAGGGGGCATAATTAAGGAGGTTAGTACCAAATTAAGGTCCCAAGGAGGAGGATCTCTCACCGGGGGTCTAAGGAGAGTAGTCCCTCTGAGAAAAGCTTTACACAGCTTATGAGACATAATGTTTACATTAGACAACCCAACACGAAAGTTAGAGATAGCCGCCAATTGAACCCTGATTGTAGCAGAAGCGAACCCAGAATGAAAAAGTTCTGCTAGGAACTCCAAGATTTCGTGTACTGGGGCTGAAAAGGGATCTATGTTCCTAGCCTCTGCCCAACAAGAAAAACGTTTCCATTTGCTAGCATAAGTCTTTCTAGTGGCGGACTTGTGAGAGGAGACAATGATCTCACGAATGGCTGGGGAAATGCTGGGAAGCCTGGCTAGGGTTGGAAGTGGAGCAACCAAGCTGTGAGCTGGAGTGTTTGGAGGGATTGATGCAGCCCACCTGATTGATGAATCAGCAGGTCTGGAATAGGATCCAGAGTCCAGGGCTGTTCGAGAAGGTAACGGTGCAGGAACGGGAACCATATCTGTCGAGGCCAGTAGGGGGCAATGAGGATCATTTTGCAATCCAACGATAATGCTTTCTGTACGAGTTTCGGAATCAGGGGAAACAGAGGAAAGGCATAAAGAAGTCCCTAACACCAATCCTGGACTGGACTAGAGCATCTCTGGAAGAGTGACCGGGAAGTGTAAGAAGGGAGAAGTAGCTGCTGCATTTGCTGTTGAAAGGGGTGGCAAAAAGATCGCAGCAAGGCTGTCCCCACTTGCGGAAGATCAGATCTGCAACTACCTGATTCAGAGACCACTCGTGAGGCATGAGAATAGCTCTGCTGAGCCTGTCTGCTATGACGTTGGATCTCCCAGGGTTGTGTGTCACAATAAGAAATCGTTGGGAGGAGATCGCCCACTGCCAGAGTCAGAGTGCTTCTCGACACAGGGGGTAGGACCTGGTTCCGCCCTGCTTGTTGATGCACCACACCACTGACATGTTGTCCGTTTGAACTGCAATGGTCCCAGAGGGGAGAGAGTCCTGAAGAGCTTGCAACGCTAGGAGCATGGCTCTCATTTCTAAGACGCTTATGTGTAGATGGTACTCGTGAGGCTGCCAAGTGCCTTGGACTGTCCTGCCCTGATAATGCCCCCCCCCCCTATCAGGGAGGCATCTGTGGTCACTATGGCAACAGGAGGGGGCTGAATGAATGGTCTGCCTTGAGACACTAGTGGGGAGACCATCCACCAGGAAAGGTGCCTTTTGCATGTTTCTGTAATCATGATCATGTGTGACATGGGCAGCTGTTGAAAAGACCACTGTGTGAACAGAAGCCACTGAAGAATTCTCACGTGAAAGTGGGCCAGAGGGATTAGAAGAATTGCCGCTGCCATGGAACCCAGAGTTTGAAGGACCAACCTGACTTGGACCTTTCTGCACTCCATTAGAATTTGTACTTGCTGTCGAATTGTGGTCACCCTGTCTGGCGGTAGCCTTGTGGACATACTCCTTGTGTCTAAGTCTGCTCCTATATAGGCAATAGATTGACAGGGCAACAAGGCAGATTTTTCGAAGTTTACTGTAATGCCTAGCTGGGAGCAAATTGTGATTGCGTAGTCCCTGGCTTGTAGAAGTTGATGCCTGGTAGTAGCAGTAAGGAGCCAGTTGTCTAGATATGGAAACACCTGGAATCCTCAACGTCTCAGGTGTGCTGTAACCACTGCCATACATTTGGTGAACACCCTGGGGGCTGTGGTGAGACCAAAGGGCAGAGCTCTGAACTGGTAATGACTGGCTCCCAGCTGGAAGTGAAGGAATCTCCTGGAGCGCCTGTCCATCTTGATAGTACGCATCCTGGAGATCTATGGAGCACATCCAATTGTCCTGACCCTGAAAGGGTAGAATGGAGTGTAGCGTGACCATTCGAAACTTTGTTGTTTGAACAGACTTGTTTAGTCTGCTGAGATCCATAATCGGACTACAGTCCCCTGTCTTTTTTGGTACCAAAAAGAACCTTGAGTAAGTTCCGGATCAGTGTTGGTCTGCCGGGACTTCCTGGATGACTTTTTTTTTTTTTTTTTTTTTAATTTAGCAGTTTTGAAACTTCTATGGACTGCTTGGTCCCTCACAATGGGTGGAACATCTGGAAGGGATTTGTTTGACGGTAAGGGGGGTTGAAAGAAGGGAATTCTGTAATCTCCAGATATGACTGAGTGTACCCATTTGTCTTGCGTTAAATTCTGCCAGCTTTTGGGTACAGAGTCTTCCCCAAACTGCCTCCAGACGTGGGCAGCCAGGCAACCCTTGAGGGATGCGGAAAGAGCTTCTCAGAGAAGGATTCTCTGCTGCCCTGGTTCTGCGGACCCGAGGGCAGCGTCTGTTGTTGTTTCCTCCCCTGACCCTGGAGGAAAAAAAAAAAAAAAAAATCGCTACGTGTGTCAGGCGAGGCTCCCTGGGATTTTCAAAACCACATTTTACCACTCTTCTGACCCTTGGGGTATGGTCTGGAAGGAGTGGAAAAATGGACTCCCACAGCAGGGAGAGTCTTACCTTCTTGTTCACACCTAGTCAGAGTGTCTTTCACCTGTGGTCCAAAGAGAAAGGAACCATCGAAGGGGGTGTTGGTGAATGACGCTCTAAAGGGTTCTGCAAAATTACACAGCCGCATCCATGCGTGTCTCCTGAGGGCCACGCCTGTACATGTGGCTCTACTCGCACCATCGGCTGCATAGGAAATGAGCCTCATGGAGGAGCTGACTACAGAATTATGGGTCACCAGCTGAAAGGCTACTTTAGCTTGAGCCCCTTCAGCTGATGGATCCTGAAGAGTATCTCCGAGTTCTTTAAGGAGATCCCTCTGAAGCCGGGTAAAATGGCATAAGTAATTCAGTGACCTCATAGAAAAGGTCGCTGAAGTAAACATTCACTTTCCATATCTATCCATAGTCCTGGACTCCTTGTTAGGAGGATGGACAGACAAAGAAGTTTCCGCTCTTTCTTAGTGGCTGCTGCTACCACCATGGCATCCACAGGAACACCTTTGGTAAGGAACTGCTTATCAAGGGGTGCAGTGATAAACTTGCCTGGTCTCCTCGAGGTCGGTTCCACTGTATCTGGGGCTGACCAAGCCTTTCGAGCCACCACTGACGTGAGTGGATCGAAAGGCGGAGAAACCCAGGAGGTGGAAGGTCGGGAACCGAACCCATCCAAGAATACAGACTCATCCGACTAGGGGAGTCCAGTTCCCACTCTGCTTAAGCATTTCAAGGATGTCCGAGAAGGAAACATCTTCAGAGGGGGATCTCATCTAAGTCTGTATCAGAAGTGACAGACTCAGGGGAGTCAGTGTGTTTCCTCTTGCACTTCTTCCGAGGGGGCTCCTCTGAATGATCAGGGGAGGCCTCGGAAGAAGAGGAAACACCCAATGGGGTGCCCTGGAGTGCCAGTTCCCCACGCTTGGGGTCTGGAGGAGGAGCAGAGGTTGCCGCAGGCACTACAAGGGGACGGAGCCAGTGGGGTTGAATGTGGAGCTGACACAGAGGCCAGAACACTCCTCATGACATTGAAGGCGTTCCTGCTACAATGCAGAGAAGGCTCCGGTTCCGAGGAAAATCGGAATCATTCTCCGCACCGAGGGAGACGGCTCCGAGGCCAATGTAGGAGCCGAGTTCACCTGCGCCAAAGCACCGAGAGGGAGAACGGGGTCGGACAAGGGTCCGATGCCACTCGCCCCCTTGGAGCCGACGAGGGAGCCTCGGTGCCCAGATCCCTCAACGGACGGCACCATCGACGGGATCTGAGCCGACGACGGAACCGAAGGAGAAATAGTTATCGGAGCCGACGGTTCCACAACTCGAACCCCAACGAACTCAGACTCAGAGCTCAATAGAGTCGGAGGAGGAATATTGATAGAAGTGGACGGAGCCAACACCTGTTGAGGAGGGCTGGACAACATCTGGGCAAGTGCCTGCGACTTCAGCAACCTACTTGACCACTCTCTCCACATCGTGATCGGAGAGCCTAGAGGACCGAGAGGAGTGGGAAGATCTGTGACTGCGCTCACTCTGCAGCAGGGGAGACCGAGGAGCCGAATGTATGGATTCCAGAGAAGGGGACCTCAGCCTCTTGTGGCTCCGCGACGGTTCCGAAGACACTGACAGAGCCGACAGGGAGATAGTCTCCTCGGTTCCGACCAGAACCGAAGTAGCCGGTAAGGTTTGAACCAATGACGGCTCCGAGCATGGAGCCGATGATTTGGTCGGTTTTGGGGATTTCACAGGCTGAGCCTTGGCCGGTGAATCCTGGGGCTTGAGAAGACCCCTCAGAATAAGCTTATTCTTGCACTCCTGCAGAACTCTTGGGCTAAATGCATGGCATATAGAACAAGAGTCCTGCAAGGGCACTGTGCCCAAGCAATAGACGCAAGAAGTGTGCCCATCTGTCAGAGACATTTTTTGACAGCATGAGTCACACTTCTTGAATCCAGACACCTTGGATTCTTTAGACATATCCAACAAAATACCTGTAAGATACTACACTGATTTTTTTGGCCAAAAGGCCGAACAGCAATAACAAAATACCACAACACTAACAATAAAAGGCAAAAACACACAGTATACTACAGATAAAGATTGTTTTTTTTTTGTTTGTTTGTTTTTTTTTAACTAGGAAGCCTCTAACTTAAACGGCTACCTAACAATAAGAACGAAGGAAAGGCTTATACTAAACTCTAACCTACAAGAGGGGATAGGGGTGGGGGGAGGGGAGAACTCTCTAATTTAAACGAGTTCTATGGGAATGGACTACCAATACACTAAAGTAACACAACAAGTTACAGACTACAATTTAAACAATAAAATCTCAGAAAAAACACTGAGGAGGGCTGGACAACATCTGGGCAAGTGCCTGCGACTTCAGCAACCTACTTGACCACTCTCTCCACATCGTAATTGGAGAGCCTAGAGGACCGAGAGTTGAACAAGAAACTTATACGAGCCTGAGCCAGTAAGAACGAACACCTCGCAGCTGAAGCGGCAAACGAGATCTGGGTAGCTAGCACTAGGCATCATGGGATAAGGGGTAGCTTCGAGCCAGTAAACAGCTCTCGAGCTATAGAAGATGGCAGAGTCGGAGCCGAGGATCGGCTCCGATCCCAACCAGCAAGAAACGAAGGCGAGATAGAAGGCACTGCACAGCTAAAGCTATATGCTATGACCTCAGTTACTAATTTAACAATACCTCTCAACTGCCCACATTTTCATAGAATGTCCAGATTTTTACTTCATATTTTTGGTCATTTCCTCAAAAAATTTGTGGTTTCTAACAAATCACTGGGATTATAAGAGGACTGAAATCACCAACTAATGACATGCATTTTCTGAAGGATTTGAAGTTTGAAACTCAAATGTATGTTAAGACAAACCTTGTTATGCTACTTTAACAACTTTCTAAGTTTATAAGCACAATATTTAAAATATGTCCCTGTTTTGGGCTATTGTCACCCCATTTTGTCAGGCTATGTCCAGATTTCTTGCACTAAGAGGATGAGAGGTGTGAATGTAACAATGACAACACACTACAGAGTTATTTTTTTTTCTTTAAGAATTAGGTTCACCTTATAGCAGTAAGCATTTATTTACAAAGCTGTTGTTAGCAAAGAGCAAATAAAGCAGCATTCACCATATCAAGTGCATTCTGGCAAACATATTGCCATATACTTAGTTAAAATCTGTATTATATACCATTATGTTTTATCTGACTCCCACAACATACCATATGAGACACTTATCCTTGGTGATGTCAACATTGATTGGTCCAAACTCACAACTGACTCCCCCCAACTCAGTATCCACCTACACGGCTTCCACCAACTCAGTATCCACCTACACGGCTTCCACCAACTTATAACATCTCCCACTTGCTTCCATAAAAATTCCTCTTCCAGCTCCATCATAGACTGGATCCTTACCAATTCCCCCCACCAATACCACAATCCCACCACCTTACCGGACTCCCTCAGTGATCATTTCCCTACCACCATCTTAAGACACTACTCCCATATTCCTAAACCCCACCTTATCAAAGACTGTCAAAAACTATCGACTTTCAATTCATCCCAATTAACTCCATTCTCCACAACATAGATTTGTCCATTCTAAATCACCTCCCCCTAAACGATGCTGTAAGCACTTTCAATAGCATCTTCATGAATACTCTAAACTCCTTAGCTCCCTCTAGGAAGATCAGAGTAAAATCAAACCATGCTCCCTGGCTCTGCAAAGAGACTAGGTCCCTTATGAAACAAAGAGATCATGCTTGGAAGACATGGACTAAAACTAAACAACCACCTTTTCTTCAAAATACAGGCAACTGAGGAACCTTGCAAAAAAACATACAACTAATGACAAAAAGTTATACTATAGCTCTGCTCAGCATTACCAACAAATCCAATCCTCAAAAATTTTGCTCAACTCTCAACAACATCCTCTATCCTGGAAAGACCTCTAATCCCTCCCCATACCCTAACTCTTCCTTTCAGGAAACAGCTAGCCTCCTGAATAAACACTATCTCTTCCATCCAAAATCTGGTAACCTCCAAGCCAAACTCTACTTCGACACCCACCTCTCCAAGTCCCACTTACACAACTTTGTTTTCTTTTGTGCCAGTTCCCATTACTTACATCAAATCTCTACTACTCAAGCTAAAACCTTGCTCTCCTTTCACTGACAATCTATCTCCTACATTCCGCAAACTTGCTGCTGACTCAATTGCTATCCTGTATCTATACTAATTAATCAATCTATTCTGGAATCAACTGTCCCCACCCTTTGGGAATCTTTCTTCACTATCCCTCTTCATAAAGGTGGAAACTCCACTGACCCCTCAACCTACCGACCCATTGCCATTCTGCCCCCACTCTCCAAGATATTAGAAAAATGTATTCACTCACAGCTTCTCAATCACCTCCTCACACACCACTTACTTACCCCTACCCAACATGGATTTCGTCCTCACCACAGCACCACCACTGCCCTCCTCTCCTTCACTCATATCATTGCAGAGGCCCTAGACAACAATAAACTCATTTCCTGTCTCTTCCTAGATCTCTCCAAAGCCTTTGATACTGTCTCTCATCCTCTACTACTATCCAAACTCACAAATCTCCACCTATCCCCCTCCGCACTTGCCTGGTTTAATAGTTACCTATCTGACAGGGAACAATCTGTCAAATGGCTCTCATCCTCCTCACCTTTCCTTTCCATCTCCACTGGTGTTCCCCAAGGCTCCATCTTGGGACCCCTTTTGCTTAACATCTTCATCAATGATCTTTACACCTCATGCAAAGAATCCTCCTTTATTCAGTATGCCGACAACTCCACACTTACATCCATCTCAAATAACATTCTTGAACTACACTCCCTGACCCAACAGGCCCTACTATCCACTGAACAATGGCTCTCTCACAACCTATTGATCCTAAATCCCAAAAAGACCAAACTCCTACTTTTCCTTCCCCGTTCTCTCTCTCATCACAAAACCTTTTTTATTACATCTTCTAAACAATACAAATATCCAACCTGACACCCACACAAAACTCCTAGGGGTCATTATCGATGACTAACAAGTTCAACCTACACATACTCCAATGTATATAAAAAAAAACAAAAAAACAAAAACTAGGTCTGCTATATCGGAACAAAAAATTCCTAACCCCCGAATCCAGACTTACCCTGGGCCAGGCACTCATCCTCCCCTCCCCCTCTTATACGCCGCCCCATTTCTTAGCAGTATCCAGGCCTCCACTCTAAACAAACTGCAACAGACTTACCATAAAATAGCCAGATTCATTACTAACCCCCCATACAACTCACACCACTGCATTTCTTTAAACTCTCTTCAATGGCTTGAACTTCACCCAGTTTCTGCTATCTTATCAATTTCATATGCTACACTCTATTCTTTATAAACCCTCCTTCTGTCCATCTCTATCTTCCTTAGTCTCCATCTACATCCCATCCCGGACCCTCCGTACTTCTAACCAACAATTACTTGATATCTACCCCCTCTAAAAGGTCAGTAGGCAAACTAATCTACAAACACTCCCTTGCCCATGCTTAGAACAAACTTCCCCTTGACTTACGTTCAATCTCCCACACCTCACACTTTAAAAATGAACTAAAAGCTTATTTTCTCAATTCCAGAACCTGCCCTTGCCATGACCCTACCTAGTCTTCCTTCCCTTTATGTACCCTCAAAAAGGACCATACTTAGTACCTCATTGCACCTCTCTCTCTCTCCAATGTGTCTACTATGCATTTGCACAATTTTATACAAACAAAAAATGTTCATTGTTGACCTATTGAACTATATCAATGTAAAATTGTTACTTAGCTTCTTTTTAATGCAGCTTTAACTTTATATATGTATCCCAACATATGTGAATCGTTTTTCTATAACTGCTATTATATCAATATTGTTTAAAATTGTACTTGTTTTAAAATGTATTACTGGAGCTTTTCTCCTCGGGTCTCCACTGAAAATGGGCCATAAGCCCAGTTGGACAAACCCAGTTAACAAATGTCAATCAATCAATCAATAAATAAATACATGATTTATCCGCATTAGGCAACGCTCCTTCAGCAATTTATAAAAACACTTACAGAAATCACTATATGGGTGAACCTGCTAACAACCCTTTGGAACAGTGCCCTGTACTGGACAAACTTTAAGTGTACATTTGGTTTGTGTGAAGACATCCATAACAGAAATGAAAGCGCAAATAACATTTTTTGATTACAAAAAGTAACTGGCATGCTTACTGAAAAGAACATTTCCTACTGTATCGATATTCATAACTGCATACTATATAAATAAAATGTGCTTGTGTGTACATGTGTATGTATTTATATATATATATATATATATATATATATATATATATATATATATATATATATATATATATATATACACACACACACACACACGTGTGTGTGTGTGCGTGTGTGTATATATTACACACACGCGTGTGTGTGTGTGTACGTATATACACACACGCGTGTGTGTGTGTGTGTACGTATATACACACACGCGCGCGTGTGTGTACGTACATATACATATATATGGGTCTATTTTTGTTTAGTTGAATCTCATTTCACTGAATTTCATTTCACCCCGACCACTTCGCTGAAAACACAAACCACTGAAAACTCATTTCACTGAACTGCATTTAGTATATATGGCACTGTGCAGAGTACTGTAAAGCAAGTAAAAGGTATATGTCCTTTTCCCCACTGTAGTGTGATCCTGGAGTTAGTATATATAATTAGAGGGAGTGTGAGGGGTGTAGCCCCACACCTTGTTTGTTTTATATTGTATTTTACCAAAAACTTCAAAAGAATATTTTATATATATATATATATATATATATATAAATAATATACATATATAATATATATATATAATATTCACACACATTATATACATATATGCACACAGGCATACATACATAACATCACACACATTTATAGACAGAAAGATGTATAGATGCATGCATACACCAAACTATGCACACACCAAACTGATGAAGTCCAAGACTGTGAGGTCAAAAATAAAATATTACTGTATGAGGGACGTCATTGTTCTATGAAACGATCTGGAGGAAATAAATGCCACCAGTGGACTGGCAGCCATGTCTTCCCCCAAATACATGGTGGTTTAGACCCCAGTGGTATATTTGAGAGCTTTTTTCCAGTCTTCTGATCCATGCACGACATGTACCTCTTTGGCAGTTAACAAAAATAAGCACCTGCAGCGGTAGCATTCAAATCATAACTATTACAGATAACAGCCAAAAATACAATAAAATGCAGAAGTCTGGTTTCAGGAGTATTTTTTTAATCCTCTGCACCAGTTTTGCCAGAAGGAATTAAAAAACATGTTTACAGGATTTTCTTACAAGTAAAGCAAAACCCCAAGTTTCCGCCAAAATTGATTCACTTACAATTTTAGCATACTGCTACAGCCCCTGGAATAAAACTTGACTAAACTGTATACCACCAGTGCTACTGAAATGTCTGTACTACTGACACTGCACTGCGCCTCCTACAAAAACAGTGTCTGTCTGGGGCAGTGACAGCAGGTTTGCACTGACACCAGACATTATATTGGAAGATAACTGCACATTATTTCACATTTAGCTCATTGTTGCTGTCCAAGCATGAGGAGTCTATCACCAGCGCCATTGTAATGGCGAAACAATTTAACAAACACAAAGTCACCCCTAGTTTAGCACCTTTGTCCCTTATAGATCGGGTTATGTGCCTGCCTGACTTGGAGCTATTCATACTTAAAATACTTCTTGGGAATGCGTGATTAGGCTTCAAAAGATCTTCACAATCTATAGTTTAGCAACTACCTAACACATATGCCATCTATTCTCTGGTACTACCTCAACAAACTATACCAAATAATGTAAAACATAATAAAACAATTTCCTGACATTTCAAGCTAAACCGACTTCAGCGCGTGTTGCAGTTTTCTTTTCAAGTCTGTTCCTCCGCTCATTGACGAAGATATAAATTCCTCTCCCCAGTCTGATGCTTTCTCGGGCAGCTATTAATACCCATTGCTCCCTCTATTACTGCTTATTGCACAACCCTGATATACTACCTGCCTGACGTACAAGTGAAGAGATGTTACTAGCTACATTCTGCTCATTTATTCAGAGCACTCAGATCTACTAACACAGAAAGGTTGTGTTGCAGTAACAAAACAGTTTACCATTTACTTGTAGCAAAACCTAAAGCAGAAAAAATTGAATAGAGCGCTCATAAATGCTTATCTAACTCTCAGCCGTAACAGAAGACAGCAGGTAAACAAATCGATCAAACTGTTTTAAAATATATGAACACTCTTAAATACGCTACATCTAGCTGATCCAAAGTTTGCTGCTAGGCTAAGCCAACTCCTTACCCCAGTGAAAATCTCAGCACCCCGCTATCATACTTTCCACCACTGCTCCAGTATGCAGCTCACACACAAAGTACACTAGGAAATGTAGTGCAAACCATCAAAAAAACTGTCTTCAATACTGACAGTGGACTATATCTCGCACTAAATGTTTCAGTCTATGGCAGTGGCAGCAGGTTTTCTCCGTCAGATATTATACGGCAAGATAGCTGTACACTCTTGGATGGAAAGAATAGGCTAATAGTGAAATAAACTGGATAGTAAGAGCAGTTTTAATAGTGTTTCGAGGTTTGTTCAAGTTGACAAGTGGGGCCAGAACTGTAAAGTTGGCGACTCCAATGAAAATGCAGGAGATGTAGATATAAAACGTAATAGCTTTGCCACTATACACATGGCAACAATATCGAAAATAAAATTGAACTCCATTTTCTAGTATGGGCAAGTACCCTCCCTTACCATCCTGCGGACAACCACGAGGAAAGAATAAAGTTTGCATGTTCTACCACTCATTTACAATGCAGATAACATATTGATATTTCTGAAATGTATTTAAAGAATGCTTACTGAGACCATGTGCACATCAAGAGAGAGTTTGAACTTAATCTAGAATAACCTGTAACTACTTCATCGTTCGACACAGCCACATGAGAAATGACACGTGAAATTCAGCATAATTTTATTTGAACTTAATGCTGCATCATCTATGAATAAATATTGATCATTTAGCACTTCTACCTATCCCTCCCGCAGGGGACCGATTTGACTAAAGAGACGACTATCAAATTAACTTTAACAACTGACGTATTTAATTGCACGATATACAAGTAAATATTCTGCCTCCCCCACACGAGTAACGAAATACAGAGGGTTGATTGGCTTCTCATATCAAACACACATATGCAACTGTTAAGAAAGTATGGCAACAATTTAAAATATAGGCCACTAAGACAGCAGATTCCCAAAATGTCAGAAATTTAGACTTACATATGCTACATCTAAGCTCAACACTTCAGCATCACCTTTTCTCCAAGATTATGGTGATCTTCTTGGAGTTGGTATATATAAACTCGGGAGAGGGGGCAGCCCCCCCATAGTTGCAGGTCTCCTGAAAAAAGACAAGTTTAATGGAGTAGAGCAATGTTTGAAATTCACTCTTATCCACAATACTGTGTTTTCTTTATCTATCATGACATGACTCAGAAACTGGAGTCATGATATTTCAATAAGGAAAACTACCGCCTCACTTCCCTGTCACTAGTGCCAACTGGTCAGGCAGACAAATGTTGATGTGTACTATTCCAAAGGAGACTTCCTTGAATAATTTACACCACTTTCGGGATAAAATATTAAACCAAGACTGTGCCTCCCTCTCAGCACACAAAATAACATTTCCAGCCATAGACCACTACTATACAGTTTCAGTTCCACAGTAAGGTTAACTTCTTTCTTTATCAAAGTCACATGCTCATGAAACTGCATAAGAAAGAGTGGGTTAGTAGTGGAATATTAAGTCCTTTAGGTAGTGTCTGCTTTGCCCACCTCAGTTCTAACAAAACATAAAAATACCTAAAGCACAGGTCATAAGAAGAGAGACTTGTGCTATTACCCATGCCAGTATCTGCCTTCTGCAGTTACACCCTCAACTGTCCAGAGATTCACAGAACGTCCAGTGTTTTGTCTCATATTTGTAGTCTGTTCCTTACAGAATTTGTGGTTTTCAGGCAAATCATTCAGGACTGAAATCTCTAAACAAAACAGACACAAACTTTCAGACTTCACATCCTTCAGAAAATGCAAGCCAATATAAAAATCTGTTATTCCATCAATTTTCTAAGTTTATAAGAGCTTTTTTCGCCAAGAGGCTGAGAGGTGTGTCTGCAGTATCCAAACATAATGCAGCTTGTGTGTGTGTATATGTATATATATACATATATATATATATATATATATATATATATATATACGCATACATATATATATATATATATATATATATATATATCTATACATATACATACATATATATATATATATATATATATATATATATATATATATATATATATATATATATACACACACACACATACACATATATATATACACACATACATACTATAATATATATATATATATATATATATATACACACACATACATACACACACACACACACAGAGATCTACTTGATTCTCGTGAATGTCCGCTTCAGCGAAACATGACATTCGGGGATGAGGGAACATTCCCTTTTCCCCACTGTAGTGCTATCTCAGAGTGAGAATATTAAAGTAGGGGGGTGCAGGGGGGTTTGCCCCCCTGCATAAGTGTTTTTTTTTTTATGGATTTACACGAAAGTGCATTTTCGTTTAAACGCACTTTCGTGTAAATGCATTCGCGGATTTACGTTTTGGTGAAACGCAAATTCGTTAGAATGCAGTAGATCCATATACACACACACATATATATATATATATATATATATATATATATATATATATATATATATATATATATATATATATATATATATAAAAAATGGGTCTAGGACTATTCACTGAAAGTTATATATGGCCTTTTCCCCACTGTAGTGCAACCCTGGAGTTAGAATATATAGTATGGGGGGCACCCCTCCCCACATTGGGGACTGTGGGAGGCTAGCGCCCCACATAGTTTGGATATATATTTAGGTTTAGAAAAGAGTAATTTATTGAAATTACAAGTATCCATGTGCATAGTTCAAAATATTTAAAATAGGTACTGCCCCCCACACACCCCTTTACTATAAATTCTAACACCAGGGTCGCACTACAGCGGGGGAAAAGCCATATACAACTTTCAGTGAAATGTGTTTTCAGAGAATTAAGCTTTCAGCGAATTGTGCACAGTTAAATGCGCTTTCAGTGAATAGTCCTATAGATACACATACACACACACACACACACACACACACACACAAACAGGCTTAACGATTGATCAATCTGTCTTAAAGCACTTAAGTCCTTTTAAGAAACACTGTTTATAAAAGGTAGATGTAAAAAGTTAATTCCTCTTGGGGACCCCGCCACAATTTTGATTTTTTTCCCCCTTGTGTACTATGGACGAATAAAAATTATGTTACTTTGGAGTGTTGGCTAATATTCACTCTTACAGGAGTTGTTACTGTCCCAAAGATGTGCACAGTTCTCAGCTCCCTGCCATATTTACTGGCTAGCACTATGTCCTGAAAACACATTGATTCACTTATGTACATTGTTTCAAAGGCAAACGCGATCCCACAGCAGCGCAAATATCTACATACTGTGATAGCTAGGGGTTACATCCGTTTATATTCCACTGTGTACTGACTGAAGAATAAAACAATTTAGCAGACAAAGGGATGCTCAGCTCTTACTTGGGCAAAGGTGTTCTCTCATTTGTAAAATTCTGGATCTTTACAAGAGTGAAATAGCATCAAATTAGATCAAAGAAATGAACCGCTTCCTGTACCCAACTTCTGACAAAGGCAGACAGGAACCCTTTGCCCTCCATCTGCTGGAACTTTTTATAAATACCCATAACCCCCACAATGACATGGTCTCCACACTAAATGAACTGCTGCTGAAGTTACTATTGCTCTTATAACTGCTCTCCAGCCACAGCTTGTTAACTCTAACTCAGCTGGAATACCTCCTGTCCAGATGCATGCTGCGAGGTGATACAGCAGAACTGGGGTGTGGCTGCAGTTCAAGCTAGTGCAGCAGCTGATCAAAGAGGCCCCCACCGACCTTTCCTGATTGGTACAGAAGGTAACCTTTAGTTTCTGCCCCTAAGTCCAGAGTAGGTTAACCCCCCCCCCAAAAAAATGAAAAAAGCCTTAGCCCTCCAATACAAATCTTTTCAAGAACCAAGGAATATCAGTACTGGAGAGAGATGTTTTTTACTTGAATATTCTAGAATTCTACACATGCCATTCCAAATGTATTCTGGCATATACAAATGAACTAGACTTTTTTAAAGCCACATCCAGATGGAGACATCCAACAATCAATCTATGACCCCATTTTGGGCACGTGGTGGGGGTGTCACTTCAACAGTAATAATCATCTAAAGCCAAGGTTCACACCGCCAGGTGAATACCCTTGCCACTGCTGTTCTTCCATACCACACACTTTTTTCACACACACACGGCCAATTTAGTGTGCAATGGTCACACATATTTTGGCTTAAATCTGGAAACTGTACAGACAGAATTACACAAAAGACATCTAAGCACAAAGCTACCATCCCATCCAAAATACTCATGCGACATCCAACCAAAGGATTCAACATCACAGTATTCTCAGTGACAAGACTCAGCCCATATTACATCCTCTTCTATTTTGTGAACCATCAGTCTTGCCAGACAGTTTCCACACCGTCACATCCACTGTCAGTTCAACTGTTTAAAGCATGGAAAGACAGTACGCAGTATTACAGTGCATGGACAGACAGTACGCAGTATTACAGTGCATGGACAGACAGTACGCAGTATTACAGTGCATGGAAAGACAGTACGCAGTATTACAGTGCTTGATTTCAGAGTGTACAGAAGACTGAAGACAGCTACTTACATGTCACAGGATCACAACTACAGGCACTGAGGAATGGCTAACCATTTACGCTGCTTTACCGACCCACAGCAGTACATGTTACAGTATTTCAGCAACTGACTGGCAGGGTGGATGTCAGGTGATAACACAAAACATGTCTGACCTCCTATATTCCCCATTCCTTCCCAGGTCTTCTGACCTGCTAATACGCACCACTCAGACTCTTTGCCCGTGTATGGTATGTGCAAGGTCTTTTTTGATTTGACCAGTTGTACTACTGGTCCAACTATTCTGCATCTCACAGACTAGCATTTACTACTCAGTGCTACAGGCAGAAATGGAATGTAACAGATAATCAAGTCTTTGCACTGACCACACAGATTTCACTGTTGCACACAACACATTACATAGTGTGGACAAGTGAAAGATGCCCAGTACTAAACATTTACTACTGAAAATTATGACTGAAAATTATTAGGGGCGTTATCAAAAACAATTGCAGACTTAAATTCTCTTAAATAACTAGCATGCTCTTTAACACAAACCCATAAACAGTATTCCAAAAACAGAGACAAACTTTACCAAATGAAAAATATTTTGATCTTTACATTTAATGTAAGGTGGCAACTCCCACCACATCTCCCAGGCTATTTTTGGAAGAGGAGGCGATTACTGTACATGTATGACCAACAGATACAGAACTTCAAAATGCACAGCTACATGGATAAAGGAAAACCCCTTTCTGGCACTAAAACTTGTGACTCAGCTTGCAGCCAGACAACCCATTGTAAACCTTTTGAAAAGTCTCTGATGCATTAGTGGAGCTAACAGTGCCCTGCACCAAGCATATGCAAAAATATATTACAAAGGATGTTTTCTTTTGTGTGCACTCTTATGCATTTTCTTGTTCAAAAATAGAAAAGTATCACAAATGAGCTATTAAGGCATTTTAACAAATCCATGGAGATGCACTTCTCTGCAGGGCTCACCGTCTTTTTTGATGATACAGTATTGTGTCTTGTTTAGCCAGAAATTAGACTTCAACAAGTACTTCTAGTTACCTACACATCTATAGTTTAAATAATCAACAAAAACATTGTTAGCACTCAAAGAAGACCAGGAACTAATGAATTAGCGTGCTAAAATATTGAGATGTTATTCGGATTCACTACTAAATAAGTTAGCCAGTGAAATTTTGAGTCGAAGGTCAACTGATTTCCCCCCTATTCTTATTAAAGGGTTACCTGAAAATAAAAAGGAAACAGAAACTGGAAAACCAATTGAAAGTGTCACCAGTAAGTTTCACACTAATAGTAATCCTAGATGTATTGTGGACATCTCAGTTGATAGTGAAACTATTAAATTATTAGTAACAATTGGAAAATTATAAGTGGCAATAGTGATTTAGCAGCTGTATTGGGTAGTGGTCCGAATTTTGTGCATAAGAAGACAGGGTGTATTAAAAATATGTTGGAACATTCTGAAACAAAAGTCTCTAGTATGGTGACCAATAAACCTAAAGGTACCTATAAATGTTATGAATGCACCATTTGCAGATACATACACATGAAGGTCCGTACGCTTGTTTACCTCATTTAGTTAGGTGGTGGTGCTGTGGTAGCGTTGTCGCCTCACAGTAAGACACTGAGCGGTTCGACTCTCAGCTAGAGCATATTCTGCATGGAGACATACGTGAATGGGCTTACCTTCGTTGAAGATTGTGCGTTAGGGCTGGCAACTCAGCACGTAAAAATCAACTGCCAATCATTAGCGGACCAGAATTCTGCTGTGGCAACCCCTAACCGGGAAAAGCCGCAAGACACAATACAACATCAATATTCCAGGTAGATTCTCTTGTAAAACATCTAATGTGGTTTACATTGCTATGTGCTCTGGATGTACAGCTTTCTATATTGGTATGACCACTAGACAGCTTAGCAAACGCATAAAAGAGCATTATTATGCCATTAAGGTGAAGGCTGTCAATAATGCTCTTTATAGACATGTATGTACATGTACTAGTTATAAAAAGTTTCTATTTTCTGTTTTAGAGCATATCTCTGAAGATTTAAGAGGGGGTAATATGAAAAACAGGGTTGAAAGAAAGGAGATCTTGTGGCAACTTATATTAGGGGCTGACAGTCCACCTGGGCTCAATGAATCCGTTAATATCAAATGTTGTTTGGAAGATAGTTTATCGTAGGGGTTGCTGACTAGTATAGACAGTAATATATTAACACTTGTACATTTATATATACATATATTTTTTAAGCAATATATTTGTATTATATTGAATTTTAGTTTTCTATTCATATGACTAAACAATAATTGATTAATGTTTGGCATTATTTAAGGTGTGATTAGCCTTGAGTTGCTTGTATTTCTGATGAAGTCTTTCCAACGAAAGCGTTGTAATAAAATATTTTAGCACACTAATTCATTTGTTCCTGGTCTTCTTTGAGTGCTAACAGTGTTTGTGTGAATTACAGTTTAGCAGATGGCCGGTAGCCAAGAACTTTTGTTCTATAAAACTGACCCACTTTACCACAGATTACATGAGTGACCTCAACACTTTTATAGCAATGCATTGCTTTGATAATTTCTTAACCTTAAATTAACTCATCTATACACAAAAAGTAAAACCAGATAAAACCCATTGCACAAAAGTGCCCGTTTTTTCAAGGGCTAATCGAAGAGCTTTGTATAACACAAATGAATAATATGAACATTTGAAAATAATTAGAATTACACATTCTTACCCAAGTCTGCCTTTAGTTCTAGAATAGCATGTTGTATTTTCATCAAGACACTATCACATTAAATGTTTTAAACCTTGAAAAACTGGTTAAACTCAGGCAATCACAAATCACCAGAGTAGCAACAGGAGACTCTGTTAGGGAAAGAAAAACTAACAGTAGGACAAATGTGCCTGAACTATATCTTGTGAACAAAAAGTCAAACACGAGGATCAAAACACTCATACAGCACTTTCCATCAAGGTATTTAAGAGGCCACAGGATAAATTACCATAACAAATGCACAGACATTCTCATACAAACACAAATAAACCTTGAGGAAAATAAATGTAAAATAGAACAGTATGCAAAAATCTTAAGACTGTTGGTCATAAGGTCTTATCCGTTTGCAATGTATGTGCACTAGAGTAAGACTTTTGCTAATTATTCATTGGTTACAGAATCCAGAGTGGTATCGTTTAAGGATCATTTATTTACTAATTAATTGTTTATTAGATCTGAGATTTGATTGGTAATCCTGGGATTTATAAGCTTGGTTGTTTTCAACAGTTTTATTTTACTCTGATGGGGTCTATGTGAGAAGGGAAGCGCCTGGAAATATTACCTGTGGCAGGCACCATTTTTACAACTACAATCCACTCTGCTACAGGCCCCATGAAGGAGCTCAGTGTCTCTCCAACCCAACACCACTTTTAAGTATTCAACTGCGGTACCACCTTTATCATTCTTATAAGAAAAGCGCAGTCCGGGTCTGAACTGTCTGCAAACAGCTAAAGTTAACTTTGAGTATTGTCTACCTGTTTGAGCCAATATTCATTTTCCCCTGGAGAGCACTCTGCTTTGGCTTGTAAGCAGCCCACGCACACTCACTCACTCATCTTCCACTTTCTCGCTTATTCTCTTCTATTAGCAAATAGTATCCATAACTGATCAATACTGTGTGTTTGTTAATTTACACTGAGACCACAGCAGCCTACTGATACAAGGTTATCCTGTTTTTCCACCTGAGTAATGGTTAAGAAATGACTTACAGTTTCAGAGCAGTCCCTGGTCAATTTAAACACAAACTTGTCTTTGCTTTGGCTCATTAGCAGCAGTACAAAGAACTGCTGCTCACACCCTTGTTCTCCCCTCCCCCTTCCCTGTTTATTACCTTAAGACAATCCCAAAGTTAATAAATATTACCTGTGGTAGGCACCATTTTTACAATTGCAACCACCCTTGTCACTATCATATGTTCATTTATCAGTTAAATCTGTTACCTGACTGTTTCCAGCCCCCTCATAAGAGCAACTAACAGGGTCTCTACCCGCTTCGCTCCCCACCCTGCCCCCTATTTCCTCCCGCCCCCAGTGGTCCCACCTTTATTATACTCACAAACCCCTCCCATCTTTCCAGTAGCCAACCACAGCACTAACCCAACACTACCTCCTCCATCTTTCCACTACTATCACACCTCCTCAACCAACATGTACAAGCATACCTTACCTATGCTCACGGCATGCACTCTCCTTGCATATCTTACATCCTACCAAAGCTCCATCATTCCCCCACTCAACCACTACCACTGTACTACTACTCACACCACCACTCATGTCTAACCCTCACTCAGCTCTCCTCCCACCAACTCAAGAAACATCCCTATGCACCCCCCACATATTCTACCAACTATATTACTCAAACATAAAGCATCCCTACAACTTAACACAGTAACCCTCCCACCATACCTATTACCCAAAGAGCACAATCATAAAATTTCCCTTATAAACAAACACATTCAAAAACTGAGAAAACTAATAACCTCATGCATATCTAAACTAGCCCCAAGTGGAGATATCCACCCCAACCCTGGCCCTACCATCTCCAACCCCAATCCTCATCAGACTAGAAACCACAACTTCTCCCATATTACAGCCAATAGAAAGCCAAGTCACTTCCTTCTACTAAGCCTAAATATTGGAAGTATATCCAACAAAGTCCATGAACTCCATGCCACCATAGACTTGTACTCCCCAGATATAGTCATCCTGACAGAAACCTGGCTAAAACCTCACATTACCAGTGAGCAAATACTCCCTACAGGTTATGGCATACTAAAAGTAGACCGGCTAAACAAGAAAGGAGGTGGTATAGTTATAATATTTAAACAGCATCTAAACATCCAGATCTTAAAATCATCGGCTCCACAAATAGGCAATGAAGAAATAATATATACCAACCTCAAAATAAAACAAAACAAAACCATCAACATAATTGGATGCTACTTCCCACCTGGCCAAAACATCCCTCCACTAGAAAACCTCCTCAGCTGGTCTACCCACCATCTCCCCCAAGAAACTATCATTTTAGGTGATTTCAATATTGACTGGCAATCCTGTTCTGGCAACCATCCAACCCATCATGTAAACCCTCATGGCTTCACCCAACTAGTCCAGACGCCAACCAGGATAAATAAAAACTCCAGCAAGCACACTACCCTGGACTGGATACTAGTCAGTGAGAACCCCCAGTCATATATAACAGGCTGCTTATCAGGCAGCCTCAGTGATCACTCCCAAACATTCCTACTCAAAAAATACCTATACCAAGCTAAACCTGTCATCTACTGTCAAATACGTAAAAAACTAAACTTTAACCCACTCACATTCGTCACATCCCTCAAAGAATGTAACTGGCATCATCTAAAGTACCTCAGTCTTGATGACGCAGTTGAATTTTTTAATACCACCTTCCTGAGCATCCTTAATTACCATGCCCCCATAAGACTTTCCAGAATCAAAGCACAACCCTCCCCATGGCTACATAAAGCCACCAAGTCAGAAATTAAAAACAGGGATAAAGCCTGGGAGCACTGGCTCAAAAACAATACCACCCCCCCAACTAGACAGAAATTCCTAGAACTACGCAATAGAGTCAAAAAGCTAATAAAACAGGACAAATTCCAATACTACCAGTCTGCCCTAGACTCTCCTCAACACAGCCCCAAACAATTCTGGTCCTCCATAAACTCCATCCTCCACCCAGGTAAAGTCAGTACCCCCCCTCCTAACATCCCTCACTCCTCAGAAAATATTGCTACCTCATTCAACACACACTTCACACAAACCATACTATCACTAGCTAAACAACACAACTCCCCTCCCCTCCAACCCACACCTTCAACTAGTAATCTCCCCACTGCCTTCTCTTTTTATCCTGTACCTACCTCCAACATAAAAAAAACTCTTAACTAAACTTAAGCCTACCAGATTAGCAGCAGACAACCTCCCAAGTGAATACCTACAAATCGCAGCTGATGCTCTGGCCTACCCAGTATCCATCTTGATTAACTGATCTCTGTCAGAAAGTTATGTTCCCACACTGTGGAAAGTATCACATATAATTCCCCTCCACAAAGGCGGACCCTCCACAGAACTAACCAATTACTGCCCCATAGCTATTCTCTCTCCACTCTCCAAAATACTAGAGAGATGCATACACTCTCAGGTCTCAGACTACCTCCTTACTAACAACCTCCTTTCCAATACTCAGCATGGCTTCCGACCAAACCATAGCACCACCACTGCCTTACTCTCCTTTACTAACACTATCCTTCAGCATAAAAACAATGGCGCTCTCTCCTGTGCTACTTTCCTAGACCTATCTAAAGCATTTGACATGGTCCCACACAAACAACTCATCTCTGTCCTCAATAACCTATCCTTCTCTCAATCAGTCACCAACTGGTTTCAGTTACCTGTCTGACTGCCAACAATCCGTTGTATGGCAGAATGACATATCTCCCCAACTACCTGTCTCCATAGGGGTTCCCCAAGAATCCATCCTTGGACCCCTACTCTTCTGTGTTTTCGTCAATAATCTAGCCTCTGCCACCAAACATGGCACACTCATACAATACGCAGATGACTCAACCATCATCTGCTCAGCCCAGTCCCTACCCAAACTGCAAAATGTCACACAGGAAGCCTTTTCCTCTGTTGAAACTTGGTTATCCGTTGCCCAATTAATACTCAACCCAAACAAAACTAAACTAAACTACTCATCTTCCAACCCACCAAACATACTCAAAACAACTCTCACTTTAACATCACAGCAAAAGACAACACCACTATATACCCAACAGAACACACCAAATTGCTAGGAGTGGAAATTGTCTTTCACATATCCTTGACCATAAAAAAGTCCACAAAAAACTAGGAGCACCATACAGAAATAAGTAACTTCTCACCAAAGCAGCAAAGATTTCAATAGCAAATTCCCACCTTATCTCCACCCTACTTTATGCCTGTCCAATATATACCAACCTAAGGCAATGCGATCTAAACAAGCTAGAGACCTGCTACAACAAAATTGCCAAATTCACCACAGGGGCATCCTACCGTAGTCACCACTGTCTCTCACTTGCTGAACTGGGCTGGCTTGAACTCCCTCACCTCCTTCAATGGTATCAACTCTCACTCGCCCACAAACTAGTAAATCATCCACTAAATGTCCCATCCCTCCAGAATCTACTCCAACCCTATCGCACCACCAGACCACTAAGATCCAGCAACAAAAATCACTTGCAGATCACTAAAGCCAGTAACTGCTGGTGAAGCACTATTCTCTTGCACCATAGCCAAATTATGGAACTCCCTCCCACCCACAATTACCTCCATACCATCATGCACCCACTTCAAAACTTTACTAAAAGCGCACCTAAAAACATGCTGGCTATGCCCTTGCAACTCCCACTCTAATATCACCCTCCCCATCCAACCACTACCTTTCTTTCCACTCCACTAACTACTTTGATTATAGCAAGCTCAGATGCTCATAAGCCAGTACTTATTATACAGCAGGAACTTCTTCTTGTAACATTTGTTAATGTCTGTTATGTACTTCACAGATAAAGATTCTAGTTGTCTACTGATGTACTATGTTCTTCATCTGTAAATATGTTGTAAGTAATTGCTATGTAAATTGTTAATCGCTATGTCATCCAATGTAACTACTGTCTGTTTATTTTAACTGTGGAGCTTTTCTCCCTGGGCCTCCGCTGAAAATGGACCTAAGTCCAGTCGGACACTCCCGGTCAACAAATATAAATAAATAAATAAATAAATAAATAGTAGTGAAATAAAGTAGTTCACAGCACCTTTCGTGGTTTTATTTGCTGCTTTTCACTATTTTTAAGTGTACGGGCTTTGGACGTTTTGTCTGGGGGTTTTTTTGTGGTTAACAGCAGGTGTAAAGGTAAAGTTGCTGCCTCACAGCTCCTAGTTTTACTATTCACTTCCAGATGGAGTGCCTTTTGTGTATATGTTGTGTGCTCTCTCAGGTGTCAGCATGGACTTTAAATGGGGACTCCATCTTCTTTCCACATCCTAAAGACATACCACATGATTGAAAGAAATCTGCCAAATCCTCTGCAGGTGTCAGTGTACTCACACACATGTACTTGGTGTGAGAGACTACCTTCCTGTCCAGCACTGGTGTCTGTTCTGAAATAGTGTTGGCTCCCCAATGACCCTAAACAGCATACAAGTAGTATCAAAACCTGAATGAATGCATGGACTGTTCTTTTACATGGCATGCTCAAGGTGACAACTCAGAAATCAAAGCTGTATCATCAGAATAAGACGCTTCCTTAACAGCTAGTTACTCAACTCACAGATTGTCAAGACTCGTTGATAGTGAGCATTTCAAGCCTCTTGACATCAAAATGTTACTTTTAAGCTTCCCTATTCAAATAAAAAATATACTGCACCGTACAGAAAATAACTACCACGATCCCCAAAACAAATGCACACATTTGAAATAAATCACTGCTCGACTCTAAGTCAACTGATCCTTTTAGGTCATGACCACGGCTGTAAAAAAGGGTACATATACAAAACTGTGCAACTTTCAGGGACATGTACTAAAAACAAACATACAAATTCAGGGAGCCTTACAAGAAAAGGTGATGATTACATTAGCAAGGATATAAATTTCAGAAACATTAGATAAGCACAGAAACATTAGATAAGCACAGAATTGTTAGAGCAGAAGGAAATTAATGCAATAACTCGCACTGTAAGCAAAACTGGAGAACATGAGTTATAAAACGCAAAAGAAGGACAATAAGCTTCAAAATTTCAACGCATTATATTACAGTAGGAAAAGCACAGAAGTTTTCACATTTAAATAAAAATTATAACATTCAGAAGCTTAATAGGCAACGTGTTCTTAAAACTAAAACTTTCTACAAGAGTGGAATCGGACTTGCACAGCTTAATTCCAATGCATATGGATTATGCTATACCTTGCATAACAAACACACTGTCTCTGTCAATCGTTACAGATATTATGGGAAGAACAATCAAATGTTGAACATCAGTCGAGCTGATACAGAAGCTTCATTTTTGCACTACAATAACTTATTTTTACAATCAAGAACAGCTACAAAATACTACAGTAGACATCCTCTTATCCGAGCTCTCTTTAACCAGCCTCATGTTTAACCGGCCATCAAATTTCAGCCGTAGACCTAGCAAAAGGCAACAGGGAACAACACTTCTGCCTACTCTGGGGTAAATAATAAGGCATTTGAGTTTTAGACTTTCATATTCATTAATAAAATGCATACTAACACAAATCCTGTTACTCTAGCTGATTTATAACCTATAAATATTAACTTTTTCTGATTAACCAGTCATTCATTTATCCAGCCTAAGGTCCGGTCCCAACGAGACCAGATAAGAGGGAATCTACTGTAATCTAAGACACTTTCTACAAGTGCAGCATGTATGGAATGGGGAAAACAGCTTATTTAGAAGCAAGGTTAAATTGGGGGGGGGGGGGTTTATAAATAAACAAAGCCGGTTTACCTGATCTGTCACCCTTATTTTCCGATGACAACTGTGACTCAGATAATCACTTTCCTAGGGCATGAGGACAGTGAAAAATACATGTTTTACAAGTTATTTCTGTTTTAATAGATGGAAGACAAAAAAGTTCACTGGTATGGCAAAAAATAACGTCACATGTCTTGTGCTCCACAGTCCATGGTGCAAAGGTAAAAAAATTTACAAATCGTTTTACTGTGGCAAATGACATCAATCAGTGATACTTAGACTGACAAAGAAGATGGTTGGGAGCGATGAAGAAAATGTTACAACTCAAGCCAGTTGGCAGACTCATGAAGTAATTCTGGAAGATTTTCAGCCTAACTGATGCAGAAGTGAAAAGTAAAGTTTACATGGCAATATTATAAATAGCCTTAACTGCAGAGAAGGTCAAGTAGAACAGATTACGGTGGTTAGGTCACATACGCAAAAAAGCAAAAGACGATTTGATAAAGAAAATTTGGAAAAGGCAAGTAGGCAAAAGGAGATGAGATGGACAGTGCAGTGTGCAAGACAGAAGACCTATGACAGTGTGGCACAACTGTCGAAGACAGGAGAGAGTGGCTCTGAATTGAAAGAGGTTGGCAACAGCTGATATGACAACTTGATCCCATATAAAAATGGGGGAAAAGAGGCTTGATGATGATAAGTAATACTGACCATCTACTAGTCTATTGGAGAACTGAAAGTATTAATTGCCTTAGCAGAAATAAAGATAAATACAGTAAAGTTTGTAGTCATATACCAACTCTCACATATGCAGTTCTCATGAGCAGTATAGTATATATTTGTTATTAAGTGACCATTTAGACCGACTAGAAATGTTTTAGTATTTTATTCTGACCAAGTTTCTGGAATAGTCTCCATTATGGTTGTTTAATTTGTCTACAGGTAACTGACTTTGGTTTTGCAATCAAAGTTGTTTAGTTGGTTATATATTTTTACTATACCGTTAACTGCACTATATATGTGTAGCTTGTTAAAGAATGTTGCATAAACCTTGCTTATGAAATGCTACATTGTTCTGCAGCTCGAGCCAAACCTGCTTTGTTTAATGATGTGCAGATGGGAGCTTTACTAGGTAGGATGGATGGCTGCAAACTTGGCTACTTTGCTGAATGTCCTTCCAAGCTTGAGTATTTTCTGAATATTATACTGAACTGGTGAAGCATACAGTACAGTTGAGAAATAGGAGGGTTTGTGCTGTTCACAGTAATGTTCACTCTGTTTGGTATGCTTTACATAACATGCCTAGTTTTCATTTTATTTTTTCTAATGCATAATCCACGTTTGTCGAATTTTGGACAATGATCAGCGATTACTCTAAGCAATTTGGTATGAGCTACTTTGTCTACAGAGTATTGTTTCCAGAATTTATGCCAAATTCAGACTCACCCTTCTGCCTTTACTAGAGTTGAAGAGTATTAGTGTTATTATGGGACATTTAAGAAGTACTGTGACTAAAACAGACACTTTTCTTGGGAGTTATAGGAATCTGGGTGACTATTTGGAGCTCTTTATCATTGAAGAATCACATGCATGCTAAAAAACAGTGGTGTTCCACTTATCTTGTACGTGCCACAGATAAACACATTAAAAAGCAGCGGACCTAAGATAGATATCTATTCTTAGATGAAATTAAACTCTGTAGGTTTAGAACACTACAGTGCAATGTCAAAAATAGAATATTTCAACAAGATGGCAAAGTGTACACCATGTGTACCATAAACATACAGTTCATTAAAATAATTTGGTTTGTGCAATAAGATGTGTTCGGATTCAACCTAAAATGACATATCTTTTGCGATTATATTTATTGTTATTATTTTTCCTTTAGAATGTCTATTTTGTATTTGTTTTCACTTAACCCTATTATTTCCAGAGAACGCTGTGTGGAGTTGGGGGCTACAAACACTTGCGGAGGAGAAGGGGGCTACATTCTGGAATGTGGCACACAATTCCAAAACTATGGTATATGCAGTGTAGAATCTACAGCTGTGCTTGCTACCAGTGCTTGACCCAACCTCAGGTGTGACACTGCACAGTAAATGTTTTTGAAACAGCACACAATATTATTACTGTTCGGGTACAAGCCTCTTTCATCAGGGAGGCGGCAAGACATTTCTAATCCATACAGTAAATACTTGTGTTGCTGCCCACCCCTTTACTTGTGCTAAACATAATTAGAGAAATGTACGTAGCAGAAAAACTACTAAAATAAATACTAAAAGACATTACTTGAAACTACTTATTAATACAATGTATACACATCACAGTGGACAATTACATTCATTGCTGGTTCACTTAAAAATCTTTGCAGATCGAAGCTGGGCTGTGCCTCCAAATTGTCTACTGTCATCAGTGCACAACCCCAGTAAACAAATAAGCAAACATCAGGCACCCTTGACTTGTGAAAACAATGCGACATCCTTCAAAAAGTAACTGTGGTACCACTAAACATCTGGCTACATCCATGGTGTCCACAGTAGTAAACCTGCTGCTGGACCACGTTACCAAGATAGTTTTCCTGCCAAATACAACTTCACATAACCAATGCATACTTAAATGGGTTGCGTGTGTATATATTTATACTTTTACACACACATTTGCACTTGTGTATCTCCATCCTACATACATGTTTGCACTTATGTGTATATCCCTCCATAACCCCTTTTCACATTTTTTCACATGGGGTCGGGGTGTCACTTCAACAGGGACAGTCATCTACAGCAAAGGTTTACACTACCAGGTGCAGAGCCCTACCAGTTTTCCACACCACACACTCACACATATGGCCAATTTAAAGTGTCCAATCCACCTACTGTATGTCTTTGGAATATGGGAGGAAACCAAAGCACCAGGAAACACAAGTGAATATAGGGAGGACGTGCAGACTCCACACATTTATTTTTATAGATTTTATATATATATTTATATATTACACACACAGTGGATATAAAAAAAAAAAAGTGTACACACCCCTGTTAAAATGCCAGGTTTTTGTGATATAAACAAACAATGAGACCACAATAAATCATTTCAAGACTTTTCCCACCTTTAATGTGACCTATAACCTGTACAATTCAACTGAAAAACAAACAAATCTGTTAGGGGAAACATACAATAAGCTGGTTGCATAGGTGTGCACACCCTTAAACTAATACTTTGTTGAAGCACTTTTTGATTTAAATTACAACATTCAGTCTTCTTGGGTAGGAGTCTATCAGCATGGCACATCTTCACTTGGCAATATTTGCCCACTCTTCCTTGCAAAAGCTCTCCAAATCTGTCAGATTGCGTGGGCATCTCTTTGCACAGCCCTCTTCAGGTCACCCCACAGATTTTCTATTGGATTTAGGTCTAGGCTCTGGCTCTGCCATTCCAAAACTTTAAATTTTCTTCTGGTGAAGCCATTCTTTATATATTTGGATGTATGCTTGGTGTCACTGTCGTGTTGAAAGGTGAAATTCCTCTTCATCAGCTTTCTAGCAGATGCCTGAAGATTTTGGGCCAAGAGAGAGTGACTGGTATTTGGAACTGTTCATAATTTCTTCCACCTTGACTAAAGCCCCAGTTCCAGCTGAAGAACAGCAACCCCAAAGCATGACACTGGCACCACCATGCTTCACCGTGGGGATGGTGTTCTTTTGGTGATGCGAAGTGTTGCTTTTGCGCCAAACATACTTTTTGAAATTGTGGCCAGGAAGTTCAACCTTTTTTCTCATCAGACCATAACACATTTTCCCATGTGCTTTTGGGAAACTTGATGCATTGTTTTGCAAATTTTAGCCAGGCCTGGATGTTTTTCTGTGTAAGAAAAGGCTTGCAACCCTACCCCACAGTCCAGACATATGGAGAATATGGGAGATTGTTGTCACATGTAGTACACACCCGGTACTTGCCAGAAATCCCTGCAGCTCCTTCAGTGTCACTGTAGGTCTCTTGGCAGCCTCCCTGACCAGTTTTCGTCTGGTCTTTTCATCAATTTTGGAGTGACGTCCAGTTCTTTGCAACATCATTGTTGTCCCATATTTTCTCCACTTTTTGATGACTGTCTTCACTGTGTTCCATGGTATATCCAATGCTCTGGAATTTTTTGGAAACAATGGGATCCCTTTGATGCTTTGTAAGCTCTCTGTGAACTATGGCTTTTGCTGTAGCAGGCAACTGAGTAAATGTCAGGAAAATCCTACTAGGACAGATTAACTTTATTTGGGGTTAATCAAGAGGCTCTTTAATTGATGGCAGGTGTGTACACTTATGCAACCAGCTTTGGGTCACATTAAAGGTGGGAAAAGTTTTGAAATGATTTATTGTGGTTTCATTTTTTTATATCACAAAAACCTGGCATTTTAACAGGGGTATGTATACTTTTTATATACACGCCTGATGTAGGCAATAAAATAGGAGATCACCACATCAGAATTTTTTCACACCTTCCCATCTTGTTACATAACAGTTCTCTCACATCCCCATTTCTTTAACTATTTTAAATAAAAAGTACCGCTACACACACACATGGTTCTTGACTAAATGTAATAGAGCACTTTAAACAGTGACAGTTGTTTACCTTTTAATAATGCTATTGAAACGGTTGACCCCACTACAGTAGCAACCAGACCTCCAGTTCTGACAATGATGACCCACGTTTAAGAAAAAACTCTGTAAGCCACACACTCCAGCTTGACAGGGCATGAACCAAGCATCTCGTAAAAAAAGTCTGGACTCCCTTGAACAGGATGTGTCAATGGGCTGCAAGTTACAGTACACCACTGATGCTATTTTACAGACTGGGAACAACAACAAGCATAAAAGGAAATCTGGATAATACTTTTTATGCCACCAAACAGACTGTACAACAACTAGGAAAAGACAAAAAAAATGAAAGGGGTTTCTCTGACCGGTCAGTACTACAGCCACTAGCAATTCACCATCACTAAAGAAACACAGGCAAAAAGTCTGAGATGCTTGAAAAATTACCTCACTGCAGTTTTACTTCTCAATGGAAGAAATCATAGCCATGGGAAAAGAAAGAAGCCAAGTAAAGCAGGGGATGAACAAAACCAATGCTGCAAAAAGGAGTTCATAGTCTGTAGTGGGCAAAAGATCCCAATATAGCCAAAATGAAAATGCCTGTTGGGAAGGGCAGGATGAAAGAAAACTGCACATAAACAAAATATAAGCTATAAAATTCTGCATTGTAAAACTTGCCAACAATATTGCTACAAAAAAATGGTGATGAAATGTATGCAAGTTGAACAAGTTCAGCAGGCCTGCTCACTGTGCATAAACAACACGTGATAGTGTTACATCCAGTGCATCATAAAAGTACAATCAAATCCACATTTCTTACAAACTACAAAACATAAGCAACTTATTCACACATTTCTCTAAAGTTAATTTAAATTGTGGTATATAGTATTTAATACCATGATCATCTACACACATTAATAAAAGCCTGGGGTAAAAAAAATGAAAACAATACACACACACATACATACATGCATTCCATATGTACTAGTATCCAGACACCCACCACCTGTGAGTATTTCTGGGACATCTTACTTGGTATTTATACTGACTAGGAGAAATTTAGACAAGTCAGTGTGAAAAAGGCATCACGCCTTACAGACAGGATTGCAAGATGCCACTAACATTCACCTGAACTAGATATGAAAGGCCTCAGTTTATGATAACTAGGGGCAAAAAAAAACTGTCCATGATCTACAGGAATATGTTACTGTGTTGCAACGAGCCCCAGTGCAGCAGCCTTGCCCACAGCTTTATCCCATCCATTTACTGGAATATCCTAAGCAACTGTGGACTCCTGTGATGACTTAATGCTGAACCCTCACTTCAAGCAACATAATCAAGGGGTACACCACCCTCTCAGTGGAACATTATTTTTCTCAAGTCTAAGTACTCCAAATTTAGAAAACCCAAATCAGTCATTTTAGATAAAACGTGCACATGTACAGGCTACTTGCACTTACTGTCTTCTGGTTATCAAAAGAAATGCCTGGCAACTTCAGTATGTCATACAGCAGTGTGCTTTAACCAATCACATTACAGTAATGAACTCTGCAACAATAATGAGAATGAAGCCATCAAAATGGGTTCATAATATCAGCCTGACATGTTAAGGTGAGAAGAAAACATTTTGCTTCCTCTTTGACAGTGCTAGCGGCCCAGGCCCAGGACAGGTTTTTCGTCATGACACAATATTTACACCTTCATCATAACTTTTAGTAAACCAGATGATCAGATAGTACATTTAAAGAAAAGCAATGATCTCATTTAATAAGCAAGCAAGCAAACACACCAAGGGTTCACTTTATGAAACTACAGTCCTGCTATCACACACAACGCTATTTCATACTGGAAAAACAATGCATACACATACAGTTTAGTGAATCAGCCTTCTGACAAAACTGCTATTGATGTGTGCCTGCCTGTAAGGCAATAAAGATGAATGCATTCCCCTCCCCCACCCTAAACTGTACAAGTCAAAAACATCTACACAAGAGATTTTACTTAAAGTTATATTACTTTGTGAAGTGTTCCACATAGAGCACAAACACCCAACACATGTAAACGATATCATTTTATAAACAGCACACAAGACTTAACAATAGACCTCGCATTCAATCACACTCCTGAAGCTGGTACACCGACTTGCTGTTTCTAATTGTACTTAAATCTTTGAACACACCATTCCCACCCCTGCTGTATTTGTTGTTTTATTTAAATACACAGCACACATGCAGTTAGCACACTTCCATTTAAGCCATAGATATATGACGCGTAAATAACATAATGCGTGCGTGGAGAAATAGATATTCACGCTAAAGTCACACTAACTTTGCTTCGCTGTTTTATGTTAACGACTGCTAGCATAACAACCCAAATCACCATGGTGAGCAGCACCATTAAAACTTCCGAAGTAGTAATGAGATGGAGTTAAAACTCACCCGTGTCAATGTGTGTTTAAGGAACGGCTTTCACTTCCAGCACCATACAGCAAAAAGGGTTATGTAGAACTTCACTAGGGACGGGAGGGGGACAATAACAATCACTTATTACTCATGCTAATTCTTCTTTCCTATTTCCTGGCGGTGTGCGGGGAGCTGTAATTCCCAAAACTAAAAAAAAAAAAGCCAGCAAACAGAGAGCCGCGGATAATGTAAAGTTTAGGGGGTGGAATGCGTCAGAAGGTGCTGCTTACTATTTCATTAGCAGACTTACTGTATGAGACTCATAAAAAAGACAGAAGCACCCACAGCAAGCGAGGAAATTAGAGAGATGTATAGACACACTCTCTCCGAGACTGAGACACCGCAGCCAGTGACCTCCTAGGGAAAAAAAATCAGCCACTGACCTTAACTGTGTGCAGCAGACGCCACATTCCGGGCTCGCTCTGCTTCCCCTCCCCCACAAACTACCAACAGCACCAGCGCCATTTAGAAATGTATGCAGATGATACTTAGATGCTTTGCATCCCTTCCCCCACCGATTAGTCGGGAATGACCACCTTCAAAACAGCAGTACTTATATACATAACGTATAGAGATATAGAAGAGTAGACATCTGTATAACGCCATACACATACGTACACAGTAATATATATGTATAATTACTTACATACAAGTGTGTATAGTACATATAGACACTCATAACTATACACGTGTGTATGTATAAATATATAGTTATATTGTGGGTTCGTTGCGTGAATATTTGTCTATCCCCAGCAAACAAAAATAAATAGATACATGATAGCTAAGGGCAGCTGAGCAACACTGGAGTTTCAGTAAATTCAAAAACAGCGACTAAAGTACAATAGTACTGTCTCTCTTTGTGTATGTGCGTTTATATAGATAGAGATAACAGTATGCCAGTAGATATATTAATAGCTGCATATTATATATTCTCACACTGTATACGTGTGTGTTTAATATTGACACACACACGTGTGTGCTTATAAGTGAATAGTCACGTGCGTAACATTTGCACACCTGCACCTATGTGCGTACACATATATGTGTGTGTGTGTATGTATATATATATATATATATATATATATATATATATATATATATATATGTGTGTGAAAAATAGACGTAGTCCCTTTCATGCACCATAGTTATGACAGTTGTGTACGTTCTTGGGGGTAATTTACTGCATTAAAGGGCTATTCTGTTCTGTTTACTGAAGAAGAGTGCAAAACCCCGAGTGTGACTTCACTAAATGTTATCTCAGTGTGCATCTGTGCATAAGGTGGAAGTCATATTTTGTTTCTAAAACAGGCACTCACAGATTTATTTCTCTTAACACACAGCCAGTATTTCCTGCTAAACCAGTGGTGCTATAAAGAAAATATTACAACTAATTGAAGAAGTGCACTAGTGGTGCTATTCTTTTCAGTGAATTTGAGAATTTATGATTCAGCAAAAAATAAATAAATAATAAAAAAAAAATACAGAGAAGAATTGATATACATTATATAATTTTGTCCTTCCGCATCTGGTATAAGCTCATTTTTTATACGCTGTTGGCGTCTCGCCCTCAAAGCAAACAATTTAACTGAGTAACAGTAGAAAATATCGCAGAAACAAATATATGATGCAACACTACCCTTCCTCCATTCCTACAAGTGCACCCCTCCCCCACCTTCAACTGCTATAGAAAGAGCGGTATTTTGCGCCTGTAAGGTCACACTCTGGTTGATTGATTCTCCTTTCGCCTTGCTCAGTCATTCAGATTTGGAAAGTAAATAACAAGTTGACATCATTACAGCTCTCAGCATTACAGTGACACATTCCACAGTTACCACGCAAGTTGGAGTAGCAGCGCCACATAATTGCTGAATGATGTATAGTTTGTTTTTGTCATTTACCAGTACATTTACCCAGTAATTTAAAAACCAGGAATGGCTTGTAGAATCATCAAGTAGATCTTTTGTTTTTGTTATGTTTCTTCTTGAACAAAAACAAGGATAAGGTACATCAGTGGTCTCCAACCTTTTTTGCACCAAGGACCGGCCAGCTATCTCGCGGCATGCATAATACAGTAGACATTTATTTATTTACTTATTTATTTACTTATTTGACATTTGTTTAATGAGGAGGCCAGACCGGGGGAGAAAAGCTCCAAAGTACAACAAAAAGACAATTGGCAATAATTACAAAAAAAAAAAAAATGGTACAATCTGCTTAACAGCATAACATTGACCTACAATGGTTGAGAGGTAAAAAAAACTAATGGCAAACTTACTGATTTTATGTTTACAACAGCAATTATTATTTGGCTCTGTCCACCCATACCTCAACTGTACAGATTTTCACAGAATGTCCACATTTTTGCCTCAGATTTTTGGTCTTTTTCTCGTAAAATTGTCGTTTTCTGGCAAATCACTGGCAGATCATTGAGGCTGAAGTCAGAAAATAATGACACACAGTTGAGTTTCATACTTCATGCCCTTCAGAAAAATTAATGGTAATGAAACCTGTATTTCTATCAACTTTCAAAGTTTGTAAGAGCAGCACTTAAAAGGGTCCCTATTTTGGGCCTTTGTCCCCCCATTATTTTTTTGCTTTTCCAGATTTCTTGATCTAAGTAAGAGGCAAAGGTGTGTGCGTGTGTGTGATGGGGGGGGGGGGGGGGGGAGTGAAGAGTGAGAGTGATTGCTGCAGCAGCAGCAATGAGGTTTGTGTACCTTTCGCCCATACTACACACACACACACACACACACACACACACAGTCTCTTTTGCATTCATACCTGCATTCACTCACACATCACTCTTACTCTCTCCCGGTCAAACACACACTCAGTCACATCCTCATACATACCTGCATTCATTCATTCACACATTGCTCTCACTCTCCCGATCTCACACATACACACACTCAGTCACACCCTCATTCATACCTGCATTCATTAATTCATACATCGCTCTCACTCTCCCGATCTCACACATACACACACAGCCACTTCCTCATTCATACCTGCATTCATTCATAGATCGCTCCCACTCTCCCAATCTCACACACACACACACACACACACACACACAGGCAATTCCTCATTCATACCTGCATCCATTCACACATTTATTCATACACCCACTTACTCATTCATTCATACATCGCTCTTACTCTCCCAGTCTCACACCCATTTACGCATTCATTCATGCATCGCTCTCACTCTCCCGATCTCACACCCATATGCCACACACTCACTTATGCATTCATTCATACATCCCTCTCACTCTTCCGATCTCACACATATACACACACAGTCACTTCCTCATGCATACCTGCATTCATTCACACATTAATTCACACATCGCTCTCACTTTTCCGATTTCACACATACACACACAGACACTTCTTCATTCATTCACACATCGCTCTCACTCTTCTGATCTCACACACACAAAGCCACTTCTTCATTCATTCACATATTCATTCACACATCGCTCTCACTCTTCCGATCTCAAACATACACACACAGTCACTTCTTCAATCATACCTGCATTCATTCACACATCGCTCTCACTCTCCCGATCTCACACATACACATACACAGCCACTTCCTCATTCATACCTGCATTCATTCACACAGACACGCAGACACTTCCTCATTCATACCTACATTCACTCACACATCGCTCTCACTGTTCCAATCTCACACACACACAAACACTTCATTCATTCACACATCGCTCTCACTCTTCCGATCTCACACACACAAACACAGCCACGTCTTCATTCATTCCTGCATTAATTCACACATCGCTCTCACTCTCCTGATCTCTCACACACACAGACTCTTTTGTTTTCATGCACTCATTCACTCAAGCACACAGACACATACACGCTCATACAGGCATTCACTTACCTTACCTGACGGCCCAGTTCCAAGTGCTCCATGGCCCGATACTGGTCTGCGGCCCAGAGGTTGGGGAACGCTGGTTTACATGGCTTAATCTGGTCCACAGCAGTGCCATACCCAGTAGTCAGGGCTGGTGTTAGCATTTTGGGGGCCCCCCAGCAAATATCAAGTTGGGGACCCCCTGAGCACTTCCTGTCTAAGTATCACTCTGTCACTGCCAGACTTCCTAGCCATCCTTTTAACTCATTCTGCAAACTTTTAGGAGTAGTACACACAGACAGGCCTGGAGCTACAATGTTCTTACATTGCAACAAGCTTATGTGCCGCAGTATGTTGGCCCTTCTCACAAAGGGACATTCACAGTTGTTGTCATTTAGGTGTAACAAGGATACATTACAACAACTTTGTACACTGCTGGACTTAGGTGAAATGGTGCCCTAGGGCATTGCCTACTATTTCAGCCCCTCCAAAACACACATACATCCTCCAGTGCTCTCCTTTGTTTCTCCCCATCTTGGGTTCCCCACACCATTCAATTTACTTTTTTTTTCCATTTCTCATATTTTACTTTTCTGTTCAGCTTTTTCAAGAAGCCATTACTTTATATATACTCTGAAGTGCTTTTAGGTCTTTTTTTTTCTTTTTGCACAAATTTTTCATCCAATGATGGCTTGAACAACAATTATAATTAAAGAAAGAAATTTAGTGTTGCTGTTCAGCTTTAGCTTTCTTTGCATCCTTTCAACATACCTTTCCTGACCAAGACAGCACAGTAATATCCATTTAGGAAATAACTCAAGCCACTGCCCCAGACGGGATCCCCTATGAAATCCCGAATGCTCACATTCCCGACACCCAAAATACCGAGACCACATGCCCGAAACACCAAAACACTGAAAAAACAAAACCGCAAAATTCATAATTGCGAAAAGTATACCAAACATACAGCACACACATGAACATTCACACACCTTCCCCAGAACACAAACAAACAAACCTACACTGCAGACAAGCAGGGGGGCAAGCCCCCCTGCACCCCCCCATGTGGGGGGCTCCACCCCCACACCCCCTACTTAAATATTCTAACTCCAAGGTCGCACTACACAGACACACATGAAAAAACCACCACACACTACCATTCCCCTCGCACACGCACATCACATTCACAACACACACTTACACACACACTGCAACCCCTAACCAACACACACAAAGAAATAATTACCCTACCTCCCCCCTACCCATTCACAAACCGCAACACCAGAACCACGAATTTCAAAATCTTCGATCATCAGGATTTTGAAATTTGCGCTTCTGGGGTTTCGGTATTTAGAGCTTTTGGCTTTATGAGCTGGGGATTCTGAAATTCGGTATTTCAGAATTTTGAGATTATAAAGTGCTCCCCCCAGAAGCCATATAGGTTATAAGATGCTCTAAAATGCATTTTAAAGCATTTCCCAACCTTTTAATCCAACAGTAACCTAAAGAAAATTCATGAGGAAGAAAAAGAATTGCAGTCTTACTTTTTTTTTTCAGTGAAGACATATGTTATGCCCAAGGCGTAATGTTCAAAGCTGACAAACTTGTAGCTCACAATAAACTAACAAGCCAGTTTGTTGTGAGGATGCACAGATCCTGACTTGGAATACTGCCTGCCTCCCTAATCCCCCCAAAAAGACAGTCACTGCTATGCATTCCTCTGGTGTTAGATTGGGATGAAAGCAAAGTTCAAATGGCCACAGTCATGTATTTCAAGTGATTGCTGCAAAACATGTACATAGCATGCCTCCTCACTCCTAACCCCCAAAGGCAGCCACCTGTATACATGCCTGATGTGTGATTGAGAGGAAAGTGGGTGCGGTTGATAGCAGAGGCCATTATCAGTTTTATCCTAACAAGGTCATATTACAGCCCTGTTCAGGTTAAAGAGCATAATTAGAAAATTAAATCATTTTTATCTCCTCATTTTTGCCCAACCAGAAACAGCTTTTCTGGTGCCCCCACACAGTCAAGGTTGAATAAGGGACCCCCTCTGTATCCATTTATACAGTCTGGAGAGTGTGGGGGGGGGGGGCACCAGATTCCTAGAAGATCTAAGTGTCTTAATGTTCTGTGATATATTTTATGCCTTACTTTTAAAATAAAATTACTTGTTAGCTGCATTTTTTACTTATACCCAGCAGAAAAAATGTGTGTGTCCCGGCATTATTGAATGTGTGCACTGATACAAATCAGTGATATTTTTTATACACACACACACATGCATAAGTCACAGCAATACTAGTTTTGTACTTCAGCAAATAACAATACATTGTGCAACACTGGTACTGCCACACCAAATCAGTGACTGCTGTTTAGCAGTCATCAAACAGCAGGAGTAAGTCACTTTATCTCACTGAGGAGTAAATGAATACCTGTCACTGTCCCTGATTTGACAGATATTCCTTCATTTTGCCTCATAATTTTGCTCTGTCCTTCATAAAAAAATAAATAAAAATAACAAGTTTTATTTGCAAGCAAATCATTTAAGATTACAGTCAGTAAATCCAGACATCATAGCATTATACTTATTGTCCAAAAAATGCATGTTGATACAAAATGTGCTATTCTAGTAACTTTTAAGTGAATTAGAGCAATATTTAAAATGTGATCCTCATTTTGAGCCTTTATTCTGCTATTGTTTTTGGCACTGAGCAGAATTCTTCAGCAAAGACATTGAGAGTTAAAGTATCTGGTGTTCTGGCAGCATTTATTAAACTCCCTGAAAGAGAAACCACCCCTGAAGATCAGAAGCATTAGCTCTTCTGAAACTCTATGGTGTGCACTGAAATCAGTCACTGTAGGCTGCTGATCTCTCTCTTGTTCTAATAATATTCATGTTTATTATCAGCTTTATCCTAACAGGGTCATATCACAGCCCTGTTCAGATTAAACAGTACAAGCAAAAATAAATTGCATTTTTTTCTCCTCATTTTCCCCCAACCAACAGCAGCTTTTGTGGGGCCCCCACACAGTCAGTGACGATTAAGGGCCCCCCTGCAGCCACAGATATTGTAGGTACCTACAGCTAGCTATGTTGCTAGTTTTAATGGAGAGGATGTCTACCAGCAGGGTTTAACTAAGCCAGGGGCATTATGTCAGTGGTAAAACATTTAATGGAATTGTGAAGCCTGTTACTATAACTAAAGATCTTAGACTTTTGAAGGAGATATAAATAAGAGTTATTATTACCCCCCCCCCCCCATTTATTAGGCATACAAGACTGCTGTATTAGTTTTGTTGGTTTAACAGACATATTACAAAATATCAAGATAAGATAACGTGTTGTGGTTGGGGGCCCCCTAGGACCAGGGGGCCCCCAGCAACCGCAGGGTTCGCTGGTGCCTAAAGCCAGCTATGCCAGTAGTTCATTATTTTAAGCATACTTTCTTACTTATAGTATGTTTACTGTACTGGTGGAGGTGAGGTCGTTCATATTTTTACAGCTTTTAGCAAGGGGCGGGGACAGACTTCTGTTTTCCACGGTGCTTATTATTAATTATGGATATACGACCATAAACAATACACACAGTTAAAATTACAATTGTTAATGCACATTTTATAATTTTCATTTAGAAATGAATTTCAGATAGTAGTATTTGCTCACCTGGAAGGTCTGTAGTAAACGTACATTGAGAAGCATACATGATAATCAAAATGATCCAATGAAAAGGTGTTAGGCATATTGTGCATTAAACAACCTTTACTGAGCTGTGGTGTTAGTGTACCTCCCTGATGTTACAATGAGATGAAACTGGAAGAACAAATGCCCGCAGTCATATATTTCACGTTGTTGCTGTAATACATATGTAGAGCGAATAAATCTTTTCTCCCCTACACCCAGAAGCCTGCCATCATCTACGTACTCCTCTGAAGTGAAACTCGAACGAAACTGAAAGAACAAATGGCCACAGTAATATAGGTCAACTCATACCTCTCAACTGTCCCTGATTTTGACTCCAACATTTGGTTCTGTCCCTCTTAATCCCTCCTAGAACTGGTGACTCTTGCAGGAAAGGTGGTGAATTATACTTAAGAAGTAATGGCAGTAATTAAGAGTTATAGATTTCCTTTATTTCACAAAATGTCTACTAATTAACATTCTTTCATTCTGCCAATGTCTCAGGTTAATACTAGTAATATTTTAAAAATGCCCCTGATTTTTTCTGAGTTTGTCCCTGGTTCTGTTGAAATATGTCCCTGATTATTTGAAAGCTATGGGTCACATACCTTTCAACCTCTTAGTCTAAGAAATCTGGACAAAATCTGAAATAATGGGGGTGCAAAGGCCCAGAAATAGGGACAAATTTTAAACATTGCTGTTATAAACTTAGAAAGTTGTTAGAATAACAGAGCATGTTTTAAAATGCATTTTCTAAAGGATATGAAGTCTGAAACGTAAATGTATGACATTATTTGCTAATTTCAGTCCTCAGATCATCCCAGTGATTTGCCAGAAACCCAAAAATGTTATGAAGAACAGACTGAAATGTTGAAGCAAAAATCTGGACATTCTGCGAAAATCTGGACAGTTGAGAGGCATGATGGGTCAACTTGTTGCTGTCAGAGGTATATGCAGAGCATGCCTCCTTAACATTACTCAAATATATCTCTGATGTTTGACTGTGAAGAAGGTGAAAAAAAAATAATGATTACAGTAGTGTACACAAACTTGTAACTCCTACAGTGTATACTGCCCCTATACAAGCTATAGAGACCTTTTATGCAAACCTCAAGGTTTCATTGGGAGGAAAATTTCAGGAATAATAATTACTGCACTGTAGATAAAATAAAAGTAAATACACCATGCCACAGCAAAGAATAATAAAATCCAAAACAATTTATAGCAATGTCGGAAGAGCTTTCACACGAAAATAAGTGCTTCATCAGACCGCAAAAACAAACTAAAACACCAAACATATATATTCTCCATATCATCAATCAAATTAATTAAAGCATCAGTTTAAAGAACCTATAAAGATTCTACATCAATTAAAAAGAAACTTTCTGCTGGCCATATATAGGTATTGTGCTTCCAAGTGCAATATACCTATTAAATCACTTAAAGAGAGCACGTCCCTTCAAAATAGGTTTTATGGAAGTCCTACCATTGATGCCTGGATATTTTTCAGCCTGTAGACGGATTATCCAATGGAGCTCACGTTCTTCCGTGTAGTTCCTAAAATCCCCACCTCGTATACTTGGTCTAACTATTTCAACAACGCTAAACCCAAATACATGATCAAAACCTGCTTCTAAACAAGGTTTAGCTAGCGCACTTCGTGAATCATGTCTATTTATCAAATATAAATGTTCCCTGATATGCTCAGCTAGGGACGTATTGGTCTTACCAATATAAAAACAGCCACATACTCTGCAGCTAGCCAAATAAACCAAGTCCCTACTCCTACAATTAGCACATGCCCCAAATTCATAAACCTTCTTGGTTACAGGGTGCATATAATTATGTGAAACATCTATATTATCACAAAAATTACAGTTCATGCGTCTCATTGTTCCTATCTACACATCATCATCAACCTTAGGTGTATTACATACATCCTTGTAGCACAACTGTCTCTTAAGACTCTTCCTGTTTTTAAAAACAAAGGTGGGTTTATCCCCCACCACCTTCTTCAACCCATCACCTAGATGTAAAATTGACAAATTATCACTAACTATACCCAGGATGTGCTTAACATCACTGGTATAGAATATGGAGAAAGAAACATCCTGGTTAGAGCAAATCGGTTCATTACTAGCAGGAGTATTCGACATGCAAGTATAACCATCAGAATAAAAAGGGCGAGCTCTCCCATCTCTCTCCCTACAACTCTCATGTAAAGCTACATCGACCTCGCGTCTCCCATAGCCTCGAGATAAAAATTCATCACCCAGTTTCTCAACACCTTTATTAAACAAATCATCCTTGTTATTCAGGCGGGAGATCCTCATTCCCTGCCCCTTGATTACATTCCTGAACACGTGTCTCGGATGCATACTATCACAGTGTAACACCGTGTTTCTCCAACAATTTTTCTTGTAAAGAGTAGTAGTAAGTTTGTTCTGCTCATTCAGAGAAGTGTGAGGATGATCTGGCTCATATGTATAACAATGGTAACATCAAGGGAACGTTTTACAACATTAGCAATGAGGAGAGACGTGCTTTACATGAATTGCAGAATGATGCGACACTTATTATCACGCCTGCTGATAAGGGAGGTGTGATTGTCCTCATGGACTATGACTTTTATTACTCTAAAATGACTGAGATGTTGGGGGACATTAAAGTTTATGATCGAGATGACCAGGGCTTCATTTGCTCTATACATGATAGAGTACAATCTGTCATTTATGATTGTTTATCTGATGAAATTATTGACAAGCAGTTATATGATTATCTAATTGTTGCATTTCCTGTTGTGCCTATATTTCAAGCATTACCTAAGGTACATAAGGATCCGGTCAACCCCCCACTTCGACCTATAGTTTGAGGAGCGGGGTGGTTGACGGAGCCCTTTTCACTTTTTGTAGATAAGAAATTGAGATTGCTATTGGGGGGGCGGAACCACAGATACTTAGAGATAGTAAGCAGTTTTTACAGCAGTTAAATGCTGATGCTAGTGATCTTGTTTTTGATGGAACTTGTTATATGGTATGTCTTGACGTTTACTCCCTCTTCACCAGTATCCCCAATGATTTGGGAATAGATATGGTGCGGGAATTTATATTGAGTAAATCTGTTGATGGTGGATGTGTGGATTTGATATGCTCGTTCTTGGAAGTGGTCCTGGAAAACAATGTTTTTAGATATGAGGATCAAGTCTATTTACAGAACGTTGGCATGGCTATGGGCACTAGCTGTGCCAATAGCTACACCAACTTAGTGATGGCTCAATGGGAGAATGAGTATATTCTAGGTTCTCCGTTTTCTTCCTGTATTAGAGTATATAAGAGGTTTGTGGATGACCTCTTTGTCATTTGGGTAGGTACGGAAGCTTCCTTATTGGAGTTCCTTACTTATGTCAGTCAGACTATCTCCTTTCTGAAGTTTAACCAAAAGTTTGCTAGTTGGATCAACAATATGCAAAAATGTATGGCAGTAAATCCAACAAACACACTGCCTCCTCACACAGTAAATTCAGCACTAAAGAAGAATGCCAATATTAAAACCACAGTGTTTAATAAGGTTTAGCGCTTTCACTCGATAACCGAGCTTCCTCAGAACAAAGTGAAAATAAATACATACACTTTAAATAGAGTGTTTTGGCGCCAAATAAGAGCAGTATGTCAATTTGCCCTAAAAGTAACAGAGCATTAATTACAAAATGTTAAAAATGTAATATGAATACAAATGACCTAATAATAACATTACTGAATATTACATAAACTTACTAATATATAATCACAATAAAAACAGTGTATAAGATCAATTATACAAAAGGGGCTTTATAGATATGTAGTCATTAATTCCTGGGGGTGAGTTGGCATCAGTGTATACTTGCCACCATAGTTCTCTATATGCTAATAAATTTTTGTAATCACCCCCTCTAGGATTTTGAATAATAGATTCCAGTATCAAAAAACTGAAAGTATGTTCACTTCCATATTGAATAATATGTCTTGACAGTGCATTTTTAGTATCCCTCTTTTTTATACAATACAAGTGTGAGTATATTCGCTGTCTCAACTGCCTTTCAGTCTTTCCTATATAATAGGCATCACATACTGAGCAGACTGCGATATATACTAACATAGTAGTTCTACAATTACCTTTGATGGGGTGTATTTTTGAATGATTGTAGTTGTTTAAAGTTATACTAAAGTTTTCATTAATCACATGACATTGATTACAACTCCCACATTTTGTGGTGTGTGTCACATTTCTTTGTCCCTTTTTATAACTTATACTATTGTCTCTCTCCAATATACACTTAAGATTACTACCCATCTTATACACAAAGCTGGGACTCTGACCAACAAGGTCCTCTAACTCATGGGAATTGGTCAGGATGTGCCAGTTCTTAAGCACAATTTCTCTAATAATCTTACTAAACATTCCATATTCAATAATAAGGGCTCTACTATGAATTTTCTTCTTAATTGTTTGATGTTGGTCCACAAAATCTTTAGACTCTAATATGTTTTGCTGATTCCCAGTTGAATTTAACATGTTAGACCTCAAAAGGGAACTATATTTTTTCCCCCATTGATTTATAACAAAACTGCTTATATCTTCCATAAATTTAGGGTCATAACCTCGTTCTTTAAATAAGGTAGAAATAAACTCCACCTCTTTTAACATGTCAGGGTACCTAGATGTCATTCTAATAGCTCTAATAACCTGCCCTTTAAAAATGTTCCTTTTCATTCTTACTGGGTGACAGCTGCTGTAGTCTAAATATGAATTACTGAATGTTGATTTCCTAAAAATAGTAGACTTAAAACCTTCAGTATCATATGAAATATATGTATCCAAATAGGGTACACCCTCTTTACTTGTGGTAGATGTGAACTTTAGGAAATTACTACTGCTATTTATATAATCTATAAAGTTCTCATATATTGTGTCATCTCCCTTCCACAAGATATATATGTCGTCTAGAAAGCGGGAGTAATAACTAATGTATTTGTTGTAGTTACACGTAAATACAAAGTGTTCCTCCCAGTCCAGCATAACCATATTTGCAAACATGGGGGCACATGCTGCCCCCATGGCTACTCCTCTGGTTTGCTTAAAAATTTCTCCTTCGTAGAAAATAAAGTTATTTTCTAATATTAAACTCATCAATTCCACTATCAAGGAAATTTTGTCCCAACTAAAATTGGTATGTTTGCATAAACTTCTACTGAATGCCTCTAGGCCCTCTTCCATGGGAATACAACTGAACAAATCAATTACATCAATAGAACTGAACACCATTTCAGTACAATAACTGTTGACAGGATAATTCCGTAAAAATTCCCAAGAAAACTTAACAAGATGTCCTAGTTCATTGTATATGTGTTTTAATGTTGTATCTATATAAACTATGATGGTGGATGTGTGGATTTGATATGCTCGTTCTTGGAAGTGGTCCTGGAAAACAATGTTTTTAGATATGAGGATCAAGTCTATTTACAGAACGTTGGCATGGCTATGGGCACTAGCTGTGCCAATAGCTACACCAACTTAGTGATGGCTCAATGGGAGAATGAGTATATTCTAGGTTCTCCGTTTTCTTCCTGTATTAGAGTATATAAGAGGTTTGTGGATGACCTCTTTGTCATTTGGGTAGGTACGGAAGCTTCCTTATTGGAGTTCCTTACTTATGTCAGTCAGACTATCTCCTTTCTGAAGTTTACATGTAGGTACTCAGATAAGGAGATTAATTTTTTGGATGTTAAGTTGATTGTGAATGAGCAGAACAAACTTACTACTACTCTTTACAAGAAGAATTGTTGGAGAAACACGGTGTTACACTGTGATAGTATGCATCCGAGACACGTGTTCAGGAATGTAATCAAGGGGCAGGGAATGAGGATCTCCCGCCTGAATAACAAGGATGATTTGTTTAATAAAGGTGTTGAGAAACTGGGTGATGAATTTTTATCTCGAGGCTATGGGAGACGCGAGGTCGATGTAGCTTTACATGAGAGTTGTAGGGAGAGAGATGGGAGAGCTCGCCCTTTTTATTCTGATGGTTATACTTGCATGTCGAATACTCCTGCTAGTAATGAACCGATTTGCTCTAACCAGGATGTTCCTTTCTCCATATTCTATACCAGTGATGTTAAGCACATTCTGGGTATAGTTAGAGATAATTGGTCAATTTTACATCTGGATGATGGGTTGAAGAAGGTGGTAGGGGATAAACCCACCTTTGTTTTTAAAAACAGAAAGAGTCTTAAGAGACAATTGTGCTATAAGGATGTATGTAATACACCTGAGGTTGATGATGATATGCAGATAGGAACAATGAGATGCATGAACTGTAATTTTTGTGATAATATAGATGTTTTATATAATTTTATGCACCCTGTAACTAAGAAGGTTTATGAATTTGGGGCATGTGCTAATTGTAGGAGTAGGGATTTGGTTTATTTGGCTAGCTGCAGAGTATGTGGCTGTTTTTATATTGGCAACACCAATAGGTCCCTAGCTGAGCATATCAGGGAACATTTATATTTGATAAATAGACATGATTCACGAAATGAGCTAACTAAACATTGTTTAGAAGCAGGTTTTGATCATGTATTTGGGTTTAGGGTTGTTGAAATAGTTAGACCCAGTATACGAGGTGGGGATTTTAGGAACTACACAGAAGAACATGAGCTCCATTGGATAATCCGTCTACAGGCTGAAAAATATCCAGGCATCAATGGTAGGACTTCCATAAAACCTATTTTGAAGGGACGTGCTCTCTTTAAGTGATTTAATAGGTATATTGCACTTGGAAGCACAATACCTATATATGGCCAGCAGGAAGTTTCTTTTTAATTGATGTAGAATCTTTATAGGTTCTTTTAAACTGATGCTTTAATTGATTTGATTGATGATATGGAGAATATATATGTTTGGTGTTTTAGTTTGTTTTTGAGGTCTGATGAAGCATATATTTCCATGTGAAAGCGCTTACCGACATTGCAATAAATTGTTTTGGATTTTACTATTCTTTGCCGTGGCGTGGTGTATTTACTTTTATTTTATCTTCATTGTTTGTGTTTTTACATCACTTGTTCTTGGGAGAGTTCGTTTTTTATCCAATTACTGCACTGCCTCCATCCACAACATAAGATAACATGACATTTTATGCACACCTCTGAACAGGGCCACTTTTAGACTAGGTGGGATTATACCTTTCAGCTATACAGATTTTCACAGAATGTCCAGATTTTGGCCTCATATTTCCATCCGTTTTTCATATACATGTGGGTTTTCGGGCAAATTAGTGGTAAATCATCACAGACTGAAGTTAGAAAGTAATGACAGACATTTGAGTTTCAGACTTCATATCCTTCAGAAAATTCACATTAATGCAAAACCTATTATTCTGTCAACTTTCTAAGTTTGTAAGAGCAATATTTAAAAACTGTCCCAATTTTTGGGCCTTTGTCCCACTTTTATTTATGGCTTTGTCCAGATTTCTTGCTCTAAGAGGTTGAGAGGTATGGCGTGGGACCCAGGAGAGAGGTTGAGGATTGTGCCCTCATACTAAGCCTGTATCAAAATCAATTTATGTGAGGGTGGGCTGTCAGATTCCCCGAACCTCTTTGAGTCTTCATGCTCTGTGATGGATTTTCTGCCTTATTTTTGAAAAATAATTACTTGTTAACTGCTCTGTTTTATTACTACACAGAAGAGTTATTAACTGTTCTCATTCTACTGCTATTTAGATGAGTTGTGTGTTTTCACAGATAAATTTCTCTGATATTTTAACACACATGCACACACACACACTTGCGCATGCACACACAAACGATGCACACATTCTCTTCCACTCCCACTTACACACACACACACACACACACACACACGCACACACACACACACACACACACACACACACACACACACACACACACACACACACACACACACACTGCATGGTTGCCCAGAGGCAAATTGGATGAAGCCTAATTCACCTATGGCACATTTGTGGGGTGTTGGAGGAAACCGCAGCACCTACATAAAACTCAGACATGGGGAGGCTATGCAGATTCCCCACAGAAGGATCCAGAGCCAAGAACTCAACTAGAGAACAAGCCATGTGAGGCAGCAATGCTACTCCCTGACTCACTGTGCCAGTCATTAGTCCATACCTATTAACTGTCCAGATTTTCACAGAATGTCCAGATTTTTGCCTCATGTTTTTGGTCTGTTCCTCAAAAATTTTGTGATGTTCTTTCAACTCACTGGGATGATCTGAGTATTGAAGTCACTAAATAATGGCATACATTTTAGTTTCACACAAACCCAGTTACTATAACAACTTTCTAGGTCCTATTTTTTGGGCATTTGTCCCCCATTATGTCAGGATTTGTCCAGATTTCTTGCACGAAAGGGTTGAGAGGTAAGGATTAATCACTTACACACATCTTGTCCAGATCACTTATTGTATACATTGCTGATGTCCGACTATAATAGAAAGTGAAATAAATTATGGACAGCTTACTACTCTTAAACCCACTGTAACTCAACCACCTATAAGCAAGCGCACACATATAAGTATAAGCCATAGTAATAATCATTTTGCAATGGATTTTAGCCAATAAAATCCACTGTGTGATACTGTTTCTGCCAAGACAAATCAGTGTTTGTTTAATAGTAAACATTCAACAGCATGAGTAATTCACTTGTATTTATTTATTTATTTATTTTGTTTGTATTTTTTTATTTATCCTTTTGTTGACCAGGTTAGTGCCCCTAAGCTAGTGACTTCTTTTCAAGTGAGACCCAAGGTGGGGTTTATACTACTAGAGCAATTTCAGGAAACTTCTTGTACTCTTTTTGATAGCTCCCTTGAGATCTTTTACATCCACCTGAGCTACCATCAATTCAAGCAGATGGGACCTCCATTTAACACCTCATCCAAAGCATGGGACACTGAGGAATGTAGCACCCCTAATGTTACATTGCAGTGTCAGCAACCCATTTACCTGGAATGGGAATAGAACCTACAGCCTTCTGGTCTTCCAGCACCAAAGGCAAGTGTACTACCTGTTGAGCCACTGACATTACTATGATTATTTTGTGTTTGCATGAAGCAAACTTGTCATGCATTACTTTGATCATTATTATTTTATCTTTTTAACATGACATCTGGAACATTTACAATCAACAAACTGGCCATAGTTGTTGATTGTCCACAGAAGGCTTCCAAATCCATCAATTGCAACACTTTATTGATTATGTTCACCCCAGATGTCTCACAGATGACCACAGTAATATATTCCAACTTGAATTACACAAATGCACAACAGTCCTGCAAAGCTAGACTTTTACTTATAGACAACTCCTGTACTCAACAATCATAGCTAGTTTTTTGACTGTGTACATCTCAGATGTCTATTTAAAATTAATGATTACAGTAATGTATTTAAACTACGTTTCATACAAACACATAGTAGACACAGTAAAGTAAGTCAATGTGGTTCACATATGCACACTAGCCTTGCAAACCTACCTTGACTGTTTAAACAGAACAAATGACAAAAAGGTCTTGCCCAAAATTACACTACAATACACTGTACTCTGAAATCCACCTATGTGGGGGACTATGCCACCCACACCCCGTGATGTGGGGGATGCAGCAGCCCCCTAACTAAATATACCAATTCTGGGATAATACTACAGTCGGGAAAAGGGGGTAATTCCCTGTGTTGGGCAAGTGTTTACTTGCCATGGGAAAAAAAGATGCGGTTCGGCATTCTAAGTTTCATTATTCGGGTCTGGCTATTTCGTCTTCGGTCTTATGGATTTTGGTAATGTAAAGTAGACACACACACATATATATATATATATATATATATATATATATATATATATATATATAAAAGTGCTATACAAGTTATTGCTGCATGCAGTTTATCACATGGTGAAATGGTGATATTTTCCATCTCTGGTACAGTTTGTCAATTTATGCAATGGTTAAAGTTTATTGTATTGACCGTTATATAATTCAAGAGTTTTTGCCACCTTTTTGAGTTTGTGTGACCCTGGAGTTAGTATATTTTATATCTGGGGGGAGAGGTGAAGCCCCACCAGAACAATTTTTTTGTTTTGTTTTGCTTTTCATAATTACAAATGTAAATTATTCGTTTATATTTCCCATTATTTTTTTGCAATGAATTTAGTGGCAGTTAATGGTAATCACCGGTGAGTTTGCTCAATGTTTTGCGTTTTAATCAAACTCACTGCCAATTATTCATTTTAAACTCGTATTTGTGTGTGTGTGTGTGTGTGTGTGTGTGTGTGTGTGTGTATGTGTGTGTGTGCACGTGTGTGTAAAAACAGGTACATGAATCAAGAAAACAGCACCCACTATAGTAACCTTGAAAAAGATTTGACATAAAGAAACATTGCAGATAAAAAATAGCAAAATAAAAAATGTAATCATAAGAGTATTAAAAACAAACACAAAAAGTGCTTTCACTCATAAGGCTTCATCACTGTTAAAACTGAGCATCCTAAAATCAATCATACATGAAAAAAAAGGTGAAAAATCAATAAAATGTGTGGAAAAAAATACAAATGACTATGCATATGTATATGTATATGCTGTAGTAGAATAGAAAACCAGCAGAAACCATCAAAAATACAGACAGAAAATGTTCAAGAAAAGTGAAGAAATGAGCAAACATCATGATAAAACCATTAATACAATGATTTGTGGTTCAGTTTTCTAAGGCTGACTTATTGATCTAGTGGTGACTGCCAGTTCAACACAGTACACACACACACCCACACACACACACACACACACACACACACACACACACACACACACACACACACACACACACACACACACACACATTAATTTGCCAGATTTGCACTGACCTAATAGGCCATACATTAGCAAGGATAGTAACAATGCCTGGACTCTTAGAAGTGCCTTATGTAAAGTTTTCTTAAATATGCTCTGGAGTGGTGCATAGTCTTATTCCCCTGTAACCCTTTTAGTGCAGGTATAGTCATTAAAATTTTAACATCCAAAAAACATGGCTAACATATCCTTTCCTATTTGAGCATAGCAGGTTTCTGCCTGCTCGTTTGTTACCAGGTGCCATGTTACATTTCATGTGGTAGCCAGCACTGTCATTTTTATTTTCACAACTGTTGGTACTTGATCCCAAAGCTATTGGTCTACTTTTCTGCAGTAATGCTGCACTGATACATTGTGACTAACATCTACCTGAAGGTTGTCAACATAATAGAATTTAAGTGCTGTCGCTATAGTGACCAAATGTTTAAATATTTCAAAGGTTTGTCTCGCTCAGTTTAACAAGAAACATGCTATACCATGCTCTAGAGTCTTCCTGAGTCATACTGTTACATCTAACCAGTTAAGAATGAACTTGGAAAGATAGCACACCATACCATGGAAATGCATGAGGCATTTTATCATGAGGGCTTTTGCATATTTACAATGCTTTAACTTCATCAGCATCATTTTTAAGTTCCTTCAGAAGTCAATACATGTCCCATGTATGTGAGAGAAATTGTACAAGTCTGATTTACTTTTGCTCAGCTTTAAACCTCTTTTTTTTTTCTTATTCTGGCAGTACTTTTCCGTTATCGACGCAACCCACTTTTTCTCATTCTGAATGGTTCTGACTGCTGTAATCATTCGCAAAAATGCCATGTATTATGATTTTAAGTTTAAGGCAGTATCTTTTGGGAAATCAAAGCACATCTTTTCTGTATTGGGGCAGCACGCAATTATCGCACAGTGGTTAGCCCTGAAGCGGTGGTTTTGACAGATTTCCTTTCTTTAACTGCGCGGAATTGCAGAGGCCTGGCTGTCGTGTGATTTTTTTTTTTTACCTTACTCCCTTTTCTTATTCTCGATTTTAAGCACTGCTGCTCGCAGTGCATCATTAAGCATGCTATTTACATATATTAAGCAGTCATGTAACATACATGGCTAAAATGAGAAAAGCGCTCAAACAGGGACTGCAGTCTTTAACTTGTACATGGCAGCACTATCACACAAGTGGTGTAATCCTCCCAGAAGTTGCCAACACGAAATGGAATCAGAAATGTCTCTGAACTGTACACCCTTCCAGTTCAGTTTAACCCATGCTGTACAATGGGTTGTAACAGCAGAAATGAGTTGAGTAAAATAGCCTTGTTTTACCTGTGTATGTATGAATAAGCCATGCGAGTATCTGCAAATAACTCTTTTTCTCCTTCTTGGACAAAATACTGGGTATTACACGCACTACCGCATTATTAAATACTATCAACGAGTTGTGTTTTATAATGGGAGAGGGAAACGGTGCCTGAAAAACTGCCATTATTCCTTTCTTTTATATTTTTTTTCCTTTGAAATGTGTTGTCAGAAAAAGTGAAGGCTATACCCATATCAGTGCAGCACAGCAATCATCGCGTCCACGTTTTATGATTCCAACTGCTCATTACAACTGTTGCCCCGACAATGGTAAAGTACCATTCTGGCTAGTAATAAGTCATATTTCTGCTTCTTAGTTCCCCAATTAAAGTGTTGTCAGTTATACTGACATAACCATCTGGCCTTTCATCCATCTGAATTACAATACTGTGGAACACAGAGCCAAAGAGATTTCATGAGGTAACTTTAGAAGTATATATATATATATATATATATATATATATATATATATATATATATATATATATATATATATATATATACACATATATATAATTATATATATATATATATATATATATATATATGTCAAGAGATGTATTAAATAAGGACAGCTTCAACCTAGCTTCATCTGATTGAAATTTCCAAAACTCATGGTTACTATTAACTAGGCAAAATAACTTAGCATTGGCTATTGTTACTGCTTCTTTAATTGACTGAAATGGATACGGTTCCCTTTTGATCCACCTGGTTAAGTAGTAGACATTTTTTCTTCATGTCACTTCCTCATTTTAGACTATTTTTCTGTACGTCATTTTGCATTACATGACATTATCTATTATTTGCATATGTTTCTAGTCTATTTGGCCGGCTAAGATCTACTTGTATTCAACTGGACGTATAAGAGAATTTAAGTACCTTTTATCTGCACTTTTTTCAAATAATACAGTATTTAAATTGATTTAATTGTGTTGCATGAGTATTAACTCAAGTGGAAGCTTTGACTCTGTTCTTCAGTTAGTGCTTGCTTGAATTTTATTGTCTGTTAGTAATTGTAGGTGAGGGGGTAGCCACATTCTTTGATTTCCTGTCACTGACTATTTAAGTGGTACAGTTTGAAATATTTTCTGCTAAAAAACCTCAGCTTTGGCCGGCTAAGATCTAGCTGTATTCAAATGGAAGTATAAGAGAATTTAAGTACCTTTTATCTGCACTTTTTTCAAATAATACAGTATTTAAATTGATTTAATTGTGTTGCATGAATATTAACTCAAGTGGAAATTTTGACTCTGTTCTTCAGTTAGTGCTTGCTTGTATTTTATTGTCTGTTAGTAATTGCAGGTGTGGGGGTAGCCACATTCTTTGATTTCCTGTCACTGACTATTTAAGTGGTACAGTTTGAAATATTTTCTGCTAAAAAACCTCAGCTTTGGCCGGCTAAGATCTAGCTGTATTCAACCGGACTTATAAGAGAATTTTATCTGCACTTTTTTCAAATAATACAGTATTTAAATTGATTTAATTGTGTTGCATGAATATTAACTCAAGTGGAAGTTTTGACTCTGTTCTTCAGTTAGTGCTTGCTTGAATTTTGTTGTCTGTTAGTAATTGCAGGTGTGGGGGTAGCCATGCATTTTATTGTCTGTTAGTAATTGCAGGTGTGGGGGTAGCCACATTCTTTGATTTCCTGTCACTGACTATTTAAGTGGTACTGTTTGAAATATTTTCTGCTAAAAAAACTCAGCTTTGGCCAGCTAAGATCTAGCTGTATTCAACTGGACGTATAAGAGAATTTAAGTACCTTTTATCTGCACTTTTTTCAAATAATACAGTATTTAAATTGATTTAATTGTGTTGCATGAATATTAACTCAAGTGGAAGTTTTGACTGTGTTCTTCAGTTAGTGCTTGCTTGAATTTTATTGTCTGTTAGTAATTACAGGTGTGGGGTAGCCACATTCTTTGATTTCCTGTCACTGACTATTTAAGGTGAACAGTTTGAAATATTTTCTGCTAAAAAAACTCGGTTTTGGCCAGCTAAGATCTAGCTGTATTCAACTGGACATATAAGAGAATTTAAGTACCTTTTATCTGCACTTTTTCAAATAATACAGTATTTAAATTGATTTAATTGTGTTGCATGAATATTAACTGAAGTGGAAGTTTTGACTCTGTTCTTCAGTTAGTGCTTGCTTGAATTTTATTGTCTGTTAGTAATTGCAGGTGTGGGGGTAGCCACATTCTTTGATTTCCTGTCACTGACTATTTAAGTGGTACAGTTTAAAATATTTTCTGCTAAAAAAACCTCAGCTTTGGCCTGCTAAGATCTAGCTGTATTCAACTGGGCGTATAAGAGAATTTAAGTACCTTTAATCTGCACTTTTTTCAAATAATACAGTATTTAAATTGATTTAATTGTGTTGCATGAATATTAACTGAAGTGGAAGTTTTGACTCTGTTCTTCAGTTAGTGCTTGCTTGAATTTTATTGTCTGTTAGTAATTACAGGTGTGGGGTAGCCACATTCTTTGATTTCCTGTCACTGACTATTTAAGTGGAACAGTTTGAAATATTTTCTGCTAAAAAACCTCAGCTTTGGCTGGTGAAGATCTAGCTGTATTCAACTGGACGTATAAGAGAATTTAAGTACCTTTTATCTGCACTTTTTGCAAATAATACAGTATTTAAATTGATTTAATTGTGTTGCATGAATATTAACTCAAGTGGAAGTTTTGACTGTGTTCTTCAGTTAGTGTTTGCTTGAATTTTATTGTCTGTTAGTAATTGCAGGTGTGGGGGTAGCCACATTCTTTGATTTCCTGTCACTGACTATTTAAGTGGTACAGTTTAAAATATTTTCTGCTAAAAAAACCTCAGCTTTGGCTGGCTAAGATCTAGCTGTATTCAACTGGACGTATAAAAGAATTTAAGTACCTTTTATCTGCACTTTTTTCAAATAATACAGTTTTTAAATTGATTTAATTGTGTTGCATGAATATTAACTCAAGTGGAAGTTTTGACTCTGTTCTTCAGTTAGTGCTTGCTTGAATTTTATTGTCTGTTAGTAATTGCAGGTGTGGGGGTAGCCACATTTTTTGATTTCCTGTCACTGGCTATTTAAGTGGTACAGTTTGAAATATTTTCTGCTAAATAACCTCAGCTTTGGCTGGCTAAGATCTAGCTGTATCCAACTGGGTGTATAAGAGAATTTAAGTACCTTTTATCTGCACTTTTTTCAAATAATACATTATTTAAATTGATTTAATTGCGTTTCATGAATATTAACTGAAGTGGAAGTTTTGACTCTGTTCTTCAGTTAGTGCTTGCTTGAATTGTATTGTCTGTTAGTAATTGCAGGTGTGGGGGTAGCCACATTCTTTGATTTCCTGTCACTGACTATTTAAGTGGTACAGTTTGAAATATTTTCTGCTAAAAAACCTCAGCTTTGGCCGGCGAAGATCTAGCTGTATTCAACTGGACGTATAAGAGAATTTAAGTACCTTTTATCTGCACTTTTTTCAAATAATACATTATTTAAATTGATTTAATTGCGTTTCATGAATATTAACTGAAGTGGAAGTTTTGACTCTGTTCTTCAGTTAGTGCTTGCTTGAATTTTATTGTCTATTAGTAATTGCAGGTGTGGGGGTAGCCACATTCTTTGATTTCCTGTCACTGACTATTTAAGTGGTACAGTTTAAAATATTTTCTGCTAAAAAAAACCTCAGCTTTGGCCTGCTAAGATCTAGCTGTATTCAACTGGATGTATAAGAGAATTTAAGTACCTTTTATCTGCGCTTTTTTCAAATAATACAGTATTTAAATTGATTTAATTGTGTTGCATGAATATTAACTATAGTGGAAGTTTTGACTCTGTTCTTCAGTTAGTGCTTGCTTGAATTTTATTGTCTGTTAGTAATTGCAGGTGTGGGAGGTAGCCACATTCTTTGATTTCCTGTCACTGACTATTTAAGTGGTACAGTTTGAAATATTTTCTGCTAAAAAACCTCAGCTTTGGCCGGTGAAGATCTAGCTGTATTCAACTGGACGTATAAGAGAATTTAAGTACCTTTTATCTGCACTTTTTTCAAATAATACATTTTTTAAATTGATTTAATTGTGTTGCATGAATATTAACTCAAGTGGAAGTTTTGACTCTGTTCTTCAGTTAGTGCTTGCTTGAATTTTATTGTCTGTTAGTAATTGCAGGTGTGGGGGTAGCCACATTCTTTGATTTCTTGTCACTGACTATTTATGTGATACAGTTTGAAATATTTTCTGCTAAATAACCTCAGCTTTGGCCGGCTAAGATCTAGCTGTATTCAACTGGATGTATAAGAGAATTTAAGTACCTTTTATCTGCACTTTTTTCAAATAATACATTATTTAAATTGATTTAATTGTGTTTCATGAATATTAACTGAAGTGGAAGTTTTGACTCTGTTCTTCAGTTAGTGCTTGCTTGAGTTTTATTGTCTGTTAGTAATTGCAGGTGTGGGGGTAGCCACATTCTTTGATTTTCTGTCATTGACTATTTAAGTGGTACAGTTTGAAATATTTTCTGCTAAAAAACCTCAGCTTTGGCCAGCTAAGATCTAGCTGTATTAAACTGGACATATAAGAGAATTTAAGTAACCTTTATCTGCACTTTTTTCAAATAATACAGTATTTAAATTGATTTAATTGTGTTGCATGAATATTAACTCAAGTGGAAGTTTTGACTCTGTTCTTCAGTTAGTGCTTGCTTGAATTTTATTGTCTGTTAGTAATTGCAGGTGTGGGAGGTAGCCACATTCTTTGATTTCCTGTCACTGACTATTTAAGTGGTACAGTTTGAAATATTTTCTGCTAAAAAACCTCAGCTTTGGCCGGCGAAGATCTAGCTGTATTCAACTGGACGTATAAGAGAATTTAAGTACCTTTTATCTGCACTTTTTGCAAATAATACAGTATTTAAATTGATTTAATTGTGTTGCATGAATATTAACTCAAGTGGAAGTTTTGACTGTGTTCTTCAGTTAGTGCTTGCTTGAATTTTATTGTCTGTTAGTAATTGCAGGTGTGGGGGTAGCCACATTCTTTGATTTCCTGTCACTGACTATTTAAGTGGTACAGTTTAAAATATTTTCTGCTAAAAAAAACCTCAGCTTTGGCCGGCTAAGATCTAGCTGTATTCAACTGGACGTATAAAAGAATTTAAGTACCTTTTATCTGCACTTTTTTCAGATAATACAGTTTTTAAATTGATTTAATTGTGTTGTATGAATATTAACTCAAGTGGATGTTTTGACTCTGTTCTTCAGTTAGTGCTTGCTTGAATTTTATTGTCTGTTAGTAATTGCAGGTGTGGGGGTAGCCACATTCTTTGATTTCCTGTCACTGACAATTTAAGTGGTACAGTTTGAAATATTTTCTGCTAAATAACCTCAGCTTTGGCCGGCTAAGATCTAGTTGTATTCAACTGGACATATAAGAGAATTTAAGTACCCTTTATCTGCACTTTTTTCAAATAATACAGTATTTAAATTGATTTAATTGTGTTGCATGAATATTAACTCAAGTGAAAGTTTTGACTCTGTTTTTCAGTTAGTTACCCACCCACCCTCTCTGTTTCTGTTTTGGTGTTAATCTCAGTGGCTTTGAAACTGCCCGCCCCTCTTGTAAATTTGTGTTTGGATACTCCTTCTGGGCCCATCTCATTTGCTCACTCAAGTGAGTGCACTGAAATCATATTCTGATTTCAGGCACTCCTACTGTGTACAAATAGAGCATCTGGGAAAGAGAACAAAAAAAAAATTAAGCTTGTTTCCTGCCTTTCCTGTTAAGTGGTCTAGACTGTTTGTAGGCTTCTGAGCCCCCAAGCCCTTCTGTGTTGAAGGGAAGCCTTCTAGCTTAGTTTTGTTTATTATAACTAGCCAGTTTTCTAGTTTCAGCACTCAAATCTGTTTCTTTGAACTCAGCACTTGTTCAGAACTCATTGTGAGCACTACATAAGCTGCAAATTATTACAGCACTCAACTTTCCTCACTTGTCTAGAGGAAAGCAGTTTTAGTACTTAATACATAAGCAGCTATCCAGGCATGTCTAAGGGTCAGCTCCCAGTGATTTCTCCTGTCTACCTGATGAATCTGGGCATCTTGGGGCAATGCAGCAATTGCCTCATGTACACAGACAACTCTCTCCTCCTACCACCCAACACTACAACCTGTGAGAGATGCACTTATATAGCCAAACTGGAAGCAAAGCTCTCTTCACCCAAGACTGGACTAGACAGTCAAGAGGAGAAGGTAAACACTTGCACCACACCACACTCATCACATAGTCCCTCAAAACCTACACCACCAAAACACACACATAGAAACACAAAACACACACCTACATTTGCAGATGCTCTCAATAAAAACCTGCCCAAGCATCAGGGACATCCAAAGCATAAACGCAAGCAAACTCCACCCCCCAACACAACCCAAATGGCACAAAGCCCACAAACTTAGTGTGCCACTCAACCACAGCCCATAAGGCATAACAACGTACCCAACACTCTAGTTATAGGTGACTATATAGTCAGGCACACTGATGTTCCACTCACTAGACTAAACAAGGAGAAAGTTACTGTCAGCTGCCTTTCAGGTGCCAGGATCCGCCACATAATGCATGCAGTCAGGTCACTCCACAATAAGTACGAATATGACACTGTCATTGTCCATGTTGGTGTGAATGACCTGAGACGTACCTCCCTGGACTACATGAAAAGAGACATGGAGGAGCTCTCCGATCTTGTATCCCAGGCAGGTATGACCCTAACCCTGAGTAGCATCCTGCCATCACCCAGAATACCACAGTACAAGGACAAAATGATTGACTTCAACAATTGGCTAAGCTTCTGGTGTCATTCTAAGGGGATCCAGTATTTATCTGCCTGGGACGACATGATCAACAGACCATGATGCTTTGCCAGAGATGGCCTGCACCTGTTGCCCTTAGGATTCCGGATACTGGCTAAGGCTCTTGCTCATCCTATAGTGCCTTTTTAGGCAAGGTTCAAATGACAAATTCACCACCGTAACAGGTACAAGCAAGCAAAATCTGAGGGTAATGCTACTCAATGCTAGAAGTCTAAACCTCAAAATGCACTCACTCGAGGCACTCCTTAAAATGGAGAACATTGACATCTGTGCAGTGACAGAGACCTGGTTCAAAGCTCCAGAGAGCACCCCTGCATTACCAGGCTACAATTCATACCATTCCTTTCGGCCACCTAACCCAGAACGAAGCGCTAAAGGCGGAGACGTGTCCATATTCATTAAGGATATTCACACCTCCAGGCTAGTTGCACAGCATAATGCATCCGAGATTATCCAAGTGCAACTAACTCTGGGCAAGACCGCAATCCAAATTGTAGCTTGCTACAGACCCCCCACCATGCCCCAGGATTCCCACTCCTCATTTCTTGATACACTGGAAAGTATTAGGGTACAACCCAACACCCTAATAATGGGCGATTTCAACTACCTCACCATTAACTGGGAAAACTACTCATGTACCAACTCTTTTGCTCAGTGTTTTCTAGAATTCATAAATTTCAACGCCTTGGATCAACTTATTCACACCCCCACCAGGGGCAGAAATATCCTAGACCTGGTCATTACCAACATGGGAAACTGGTGTTCCACACCAGAGGTCAATTCCTTGTTGGTCAGATCCGACCACAAGCTAATCAGCCTAGACATCCACATCCCACCCCCCACCCACAATTAGGGAAACCATCGTAAAAAACTTCTCCAAAGCCAACTTAACACTTCTTAAGACAGAAGTGGCAAACTTCATGACACCCATGCAGGCGAACAATAGAGGTATGACTGCTGAATCCTACACAAATGCACTTTATAAGCACTTACACAAGTGCATGGATCATGCTATCCCTAATAGAACCAAGATGTTATCTTCCAAAAAAAGGAAGCCAATCTGGTGGACCTCTGTCATAAACAAACTCTACAACAGAAGAAAGAAACTGTTGCAAAAAAGAGTAAAATCCCATGACTGGAGGAACTCCCTGATCAACCTCAGTAAGAAGCTGAGATCCCTCATAAAATCCTCAAAGCTAGTTATGAAAACAAAATTACCACTGACTCTAAAGACAACCACAAAGCACTCTATAGCTATGTCAAGAATCTCAATGGGAACACTGAGATCTGCTCTGAGTTACAGCACAATGGCACTAAATATACAGAACCAACTGATATTGCCAACATCCTAGCAGATAGGTTCAATGCTAACTTTACCCCCCTCTCACACCCTAGAGGGCCCATTTCTATACCAGAAGAATGCAAAGTTCCTATAATCACAGCTGCACAGGTAAAAAACACACTCTCCAAAGCAAAGAACACAGCATCCATGGGACCTGACAATATCCCAGGCTGCGTTCTACACGAACTACAGAATGAACTGGCACCCTACCTAAGTACCATGTTCAATCATAGCCTCACCTCAGGCTTTGTACCCACTGAATGGCGCACCGCGGCGGTTATCCCACTCCACAAAGGGGGAGCCACGACGGACCTGGGGAACTACCGCCCCATTAGCCTGACGAGCCTGATCTGCATGGCTATGGAATGTATCATCATGGAACTCATAAACAAAGACATTGGTAATCTCCAAACTCTGGACCCTACCCAGTTTGGATTTGTAAAAGGCAGATCATGTCTCCTAAACCTGATTGACTTCTTTGAAGCAGTCACCAAAGCCATAGATGAGGGTAAAATGGTTCACACAGCTTATCTAGATCTCGCCAAGGCTTTCGACACCATCCCCCACTCTGGAATTATAGCTAAGCTCACTAAACTAGGTATAAATCCCTATGTCACAAGATGGGTTGCCAACTGGCTCACGGACAGAAACCACACTGTGAAAGTAGCGGATTCCAAATCCGACTTCAGACCAGTGACAAGTGGAGTACCACAGGATTCAGTCCTGGGTCCTCTCCTGTTTGGTATCTACTTCTCTGAAGTGCAGGTTAACACAGAAGGTCTTTGGCTAACAAAGTTTGCAGATGACTGCAAACTAGGAGCCATAATCGAAACTCCTAACAATGTGGACAAACTACAAAAGGGCCTCACTGAGACAGATACCTGGTGTCCAAGCCATGGCCTGAAGCTCAATGCCAAAAAGTGTATTGTCATCCCCTTTGGTGAAAACTCTGTACCCATGAACTACCACATAGCTGGTAGTCTAATTAATGCTGAAAATGTGATAAGAGACCTTGTGACCCATGTGGACAGTAGTCTCTCCTTTGATAATCACATCACCACAGTAGTCAGGAAATCCTTCTACATGGCACACCTCATCACAAAAGGTTTCTCATCCAGAAAAAAAGAGGTCATTGTTCCCCTCTACTCATCACTCATTAGACCCATTATTTCCCTCTACTCATCACTCATTAGACCCATTATTTCCCTCTACTCATCAGTCATTAGACCCATTATTTCCCTCTACTCATCACTCATTAGACCCATTATTTCCCTCTACTCATCACTCATTAGACCCATTATTTCCCTCTACTCATCACTCATTAGACCCATTATTTCCCTCTACTCATCACTCATTAGACCCATTATTTCCCTCTACTCATCACTCATTAGACCCATTATTTCCCTCTACTCATCACTCATTAGACCCATTATAGAGTACAACACCCCTTTTGGTATGTACCTCACAAGACATCTACAACTGGAAAGACCACAGAAATACCTCACAAAGAGGATTACTGGCCTCAAACAGACACCCTACACAGACCGTCTCAAAAAACTACAGCTTTACTCTGTCGCATATCGCCTACTCAGAGGTGATCTCTGCCTAACACACAAAGCTATGTCAAACCCAGAGCTGTTGGACATGCTCCACTTAAAGAAGTCCCAATCCCTCCGAGCTACATGCTGTAGGGACCTAAACCTTGTCATCACAATAAACAGAACATGCCGGAGGGATAGATTCCTGTCCCAGAGACTTCCCATACTCTGGAACAGACTACCTATCTATGTCAAACAGAGCTCCTCATTAGCACTCTTCAAGAAAAATCTTGATGATTGGATGGGAAATGTGAAATTCACCCCGGGGATCACTTCTGTGGCTCTGCTCGACAGGGGCACAGGAAAATAATTTTCTTGGGTGGCGAAAGCCAGGGTACATTTTTTGGCTAGGCTTATATAGGCCCTAGGGCCAATAGCCAAGTACCTACCTATGAACCTATGAACCTATGGCTCTGAACTGGCCTGATCATGGTTAATTTGTATTAGTGCTGTACCCCAGCTAACAAATTTAAGTAAGTAAGCAAGTAACCAAATAAATAAATCGATGCACAATCTCACTTTCTTAGAGCATGAATCCCTTTCATTACCTCAAGACAAATCTAAATATGATCTTCACCTTTCATACAACCAAAGCTATGAAACAAAACATAACATTACTACAGTAACATTGGTATTTTTCAATATGCTTTTAGCACTTTGTGAATTACATTTCCACACTTGCAGTGCAGTACTAATCAGGTTCACCACTACTACCACCATCATCATCGCCGTCGTCATCATCATCACCATCATCATTATTGAAAAACATGAATCTTTGCTCTGACTTTATGTATCTGAAGATCTTATACAGCAGCTAAATGACTGTCCCAGAAATATACCCTGTGATGTTGCATAAATGTATGAAGATAAATATATGAAGTGTCTTTGTGACTGTAATTTGTGACAGTGTGCATATTCCAAATCCCTATTTCAGTATTATCAGATTTCCTGTTAAGACCATTGGTTTTGTTTCTGTTGTAAAATTTACTAAATCAGTATGCAACTGTATAGCGTACATTATTTTAATCCTACTAAATGCCTCATAAGCACTGCAACCCCAAAATATGTGGTTGCTTTAACTGATCTTTCCAAGCACACTACTTGTTTTTTAAACACCTTTACTGAAGTATCACTTGAGACATGGGCAAACTCACATTTATATAGGTTCATAGGTGTGTACTAGGCTAATGGTCCTGGGGCCTTTACAAACCTAGCCATAGGATTACCCTGGCATCGTGCTACCCGACCTTAGTTCCCAGTGGCTCTGTCGAGTAGAGCCACTGGAGTTATCCCCGGGGTGAATTTTCTATTTCCCATCCACTCATCAAGATTTCTCTTGAAGAGGGTCAGCGAGGTGCTCTGCTTGACATGTATGGGAAGTCTATTCCATAGCATGGGCAGTCTCTGGGCTATGAACCTGTCCCTCCAGTATGTTCTGTTGATTGTTGTAATGACATTGAGGTCTCTGGAGCGTGTGGTGCGGAGGGATTGGGATTTCTTTAGATGTAGCATTTCTAACAGAGCTGGGTCAGACATGGCTTTGTAAGTCAAGCAGAGATCGCCTCTAAGTAGGCAATATGAGACAGAGAGTAGTTGGAGTTTTTTTCAGTCTGTCCATATAGGACAAGTGTTTAAGGCCCAGGATCCTCTTTGTGAGGTACGTTTGCGGCCTCTGCAGTTGTTGCAGGTGTCTGAGATACATGCCAAATAGGGCATTGTACTCAATGATTGCCTTAATGAGGGAAGAGTAGAGGGAGACAATGACCTCTTTCTTCCTGGATGCAAAACCGTTAGTAATGAGATGTGCCACATAGAAGGACTTTCTGACCACAGTGGCAATGTGGTGATCAAAAGAGAGGTTGCTGTCAACCTGTGTTACCAGATCTCTTATAATGCCTTCGGTGTTCAGTGAACTACCATCATTGTGGTAATTCATGGGAACCAGGTTTTTCTCAAAGGGGATGACGACACATTTTTTGGCACTGAGCTTGAGGCCATGGTTCTGACACCAATAGTAGGTCTCAATGAGGCCATTCTGTAGGATGTCAACATCACTTGGGGAGTTAATAATAGCTCCCAACTTGCAATTGTCTGTGAACTTTGTCAGCCAGAGTCCCTTCGTGTTGGCCTGGACTTCAGAAAAGTAGTTACCAAACAGGAGAGGACCCAGGACCAAACCCTGTGGGACTCCACTCATGACTTGTCGGCAGTCTGACTTGGAGTCAGCTACTTTCACACTGTGGGTTCTATCTGTAAGCCAGTTTGCACCCACCTAGTGATATAGAGGTTGATGCCTAGCTTAATGAGTTTTTCTATGATTCCTGAGTGGGGAATGGTATCAAAGGCCTTGGCCAGATCAAAGTAGGTTGTATGAACCACCTTGCCTTCATCCACAGCTCTGGTGACTGACTCAAAGAAGTCAACCAAGTTGAGCAGGCATGATCTACCCTTCACAAAACCAAACTGTGTGGGATCCAGAGTTTGGAGATTCCCTATATCTTTGTTTATTAGGTCCATGATGATGCATTCCATAGCTTTACATATCAGACTCATCAGGCTAATGGGGCAATAGTTCCCAGAGTCTGTAGTTGCTCCTCTTTTGTAGAGAGGGATGACTGTAGCAGTGCGCCATTTGGTAGGGACAAAGCCTGAGGTGAGGCTGTGATTGAACAGGGCACACAGGTGAGGTGCCAGTTTACACTGTAGTTCATATAGAACACAGCCAGGGATATTGTCAGGTCCCATAGAAGCTGTATTCTTGGCCTTGGGCAGTGCTGTTTTAACCTCTGCAGCAGTAATACTGGGTGCCTGGCAATCTACTGGCATTGGTATTGTGATTGGTCCTTTGGGGGGGGTGGGGTAAAGTTGGCACTGAATCTGTCGGCCAGTATATTGGCGATATCTGTTGACGCGGTATAGGAGGTACCATTGTGCAGTAGCTCAGAGAAAATTATTGTATTGCCGTGGAAATTCTTTACATAACTATAGAAGGCCTTGTGGTTGTCTTTACTATCTGCTGCAATTCTGTTTTCATAGCTAGCTTTAGAGGATTTGATGAGAGATCTCAACTTTTTGTTGAGGCTGATAAGGAAGTTTTTCCATCCTTGGGACTTCACCTTATTCTGCATCAGTTTCCTCCTTCTGTTGTAGAGTTTGTTTATGGCAGGGGAACCACCAGATTGGCTTCCTTTTTTTGGAGGAGAGCATCTTGGTTCTATTAGGTATGGCGAGATCCATGCATTTGTGTATGTGTTCATACAGTGCACTGGTATATAAGTCAGTGGTCATGCAACTATTCTCCATTTGCATGGGTGCCGTGAAGTTAGCCACCTCTGTTTTTACTAGCCCAAAGTTAGCTTTGGAGAAGTTTTTCATGCGGAGGGGGTGGTGGATTTCCAAGGTGATTAGTTTGTGGTCGGATCTAACCAGGGAGGAGTTAACTATTGGTGTAGAGCAATGGTTGCCCATGTTAGTAATGTCCAGGTCAAGGATGTTGCTACCTCTCGTGGGGGTAAGACCAAGCTGGTCCAGGGCATTGGAATTAATGAACTCCAGGAAACTTTGGGCAAGTGTATTGGTACATGAGTAGTTTTGCCAGTTAATGGAGGGGTAGTTGAAGTCACCCAGTATGATAGTGTTAGGTTGGACCCTAATATTCTCCAGGGTGCTTAGGAACATGGAGTGTGAGTCTTGGGACATGGTTGGGGACCTGTAGCAGGCTATGACCTGAATCGCTGTCTTACCTGATGTTAGCTGCACCTAAAGTATCTCTGATGCGTTATGTTGGGTTACCAGTCTGGAGGTGTGCGCATCCTTTATGAATATGGAAACACCACCGCTTTTGGAGCTTTGGTCCAAGATCTGGGGGCAAAAGGTGTGGAAAGAGTTATAGCCTGGTAGTGTAGGGGTGCTTTCTGCTGCCTTGAACCAGGTCTCTGTTACAGCACAAATATCAATTCTCTCCATTTTAAGGAGTGCTTTGAGTGAGTGCATTTTGAGATTTAGACTTCTAGCATTGAGCAGCATGACCCCCAGACTGCATTTGTTTGTAGCTGTTACGGTGGTAATTTAGTCTTTGGAACACCACCTAAAAAAGCCACTATAGGGGTGGCAAGAGCCTTAGCCAGCATCCGAAAGCCCAGGGGTGATACAGGCCATCTCTGGCAAAGTATCGAGGTCTGTCAATCATGTCATCCCCGGCACACAGATACTGGATACCCTTAGAATGACACCAGAAACTTAGTAATCGAACCAAATTAACAAATTCACATTTACAAACATTACATATATTGTTATATATCCTATAATCTAGGCTATCTTACATAAATTATTCAATTCCTGCCTTGTCTTAAATCTCATTTCTCCTTCAAAAATTTTTTCTGCATATATTGTTCCCATAATTTCTATTTTTTCCTGTGTAATTTACTCCTACCCTTTTCTAAAGATCCCACCTCTTGTTCTTTTATCATTGCTACAATATTCACTACTTCAAGTACAGTTGGATTAGATTTTGATTTCCATTTTCTAGTAATTGTTTTTGGCCAAGAATGCTACTTTTGACATACCTCACTGGTATGAACCTATACCTTACTGGCCCTCTTCAACAGAAACCTGGATGAGTGGATGGGAAATAGAAAATTCATCCTGGGGTTCACTCCAGTGGCTCTACTTGACAGAGGCACTGGGAACTAAGGTCAGGTGGCATGATGTCAGGGTAACCCTATGGACTAGGTTTGTAAAGGCTCCAGGGCCATTAGCCTAGTACACACCTATGAAACTATGAATCTATCTGTATTTCTTGTAACAACAGTCCAGACAAATCTATTCCAAATGCTGCCCTCAATATGTCAAAAGTATGCAAAGTGACTTTTATGCTTTATTAGATGGCATTAATGCTTTAAAAGTAGATTCAGAAAATAGATTCAGAAAATATATTGCATTCAGCTTCTTTATTAAGTTTAAGCAGAAGTTGTTTTTAATTATCTACATTTCCGAGCAGAATCTGTGCTTAATACTGCTTACATTATGAACTGAATCCACATTACCATTATAGTTGCAAATGATAGCTTTATCATTGTCTGCAGAATGTTCTATATTCATCATATTCATCTCAACTGTACCTACAGATGCTTCCACTTTGGTCCACTCTTTTGCCTCTATTGAATGCACATCTTGCTGCAAAACTTTATTTTGACTTTTACAGACTCTCGAGGAATAGTTATTTCCTCATAAAGCCTACAGTACCTATCAAGTGCTTTCTAATATGTTTTCTCATACCTGTAGTATTATTGTTTGCACTACATATAGTTTCTGCCTGCTCATTTGTTACCATGTGCCACCTTAGATATCATGGGGTGGCCAGCAATGTCATTTTTATTTTTAATACTGTTAGTACTTCTTCGGTTTGTTTTTCCCGTTTTCATTCACCAACACTTTTATTTTATATGCTTCCAAGTCTTCATTTATGATTTTAGATTATATTTTCAAAAGTTTACTCACTCCATTCCTATCAGTTGCTTTTCTTCAGTGTTAAGTCAGCTTCTCTTAAAAGTCTGTATTTGACTTGATTATTTTTTATTCCATTTGGAATTTTTCCATTTATTGAGGAATTACACAAGTTGTTGAACTCACAGTCTTGTGCTTTGTGCTTCGCTTTAGTTGAATAAGCATCAGTTGACTCCAGAACCCTTAATTTCTAGAGAAAAATAAATGCCTTGCATGTTGTAGATTCTTCTTTGCCTTGAAGCATTTTTGAAACTTATTTTTCAAGGAAGAAATCTTGCCCATCTCCCTCTTTAAGGTTAAAACTGTAAAACCCATTAATCATTTATGGCTTCTCTATAGGTTCTCAAAGTGAGATTTCTTAAACATCAGTATCCCGAAGGAAAAAAAGCTGAAGAACACAGTGTCAATCACTGTTTTCCATAAGAAATCATTGATGGTGCAATTTCTAAGTGTGTGCCAGCAACAAGCTTGCCCTCACATTGAGAGTGCAGTGGAGCCTGTCCCCCCTACAAAAAATGCTTAAAGTTAATTTTTTTGTCCTACTGTGTTTCAGGGAATATTTTGTGGCACTTCAGTTGCTTGGCATTGTAGAGGCTGGTATTTCATAGTAGAACCAATATTTCTTCACCTATGGTATGAAGGAATATTGCACACAATTTGCATGCTGTTTTTTTCCAGCAAAGTCCACTTACAATGGGACATATATTGAAATGCTGAATGTATTATTTCCAATTTTCTGAGAGGTTTCCATGTAACATCAAAACTGTTGGTCAATATAGTAAAGACATCAAAAGCCAAGCAATAAAGAAATATAGCTGAAATTGTTGATGGTTTAGTGAAGCATGAAAAAGAAAACAAATATTTTGCGAGTATGATTTGAGACTTTTCAGTTTAGTAATAAACTGTCAAAGCAAGATACATATGAAAAGTAAAAAATACAACTTTAGCATATCTTGCATACCTTTTCATTGACAAATAAGCAATTTGTTTTGTAATACCAATAAATATTGCCACTGTAATGAGGTAAACATGAAAATGCAAAAATTACAACTTTAATAAACCTTCCACTGATAATTGTTTTGTAATGCTTATGGATAATGGCACTGTAAAGGCTTCTTTCATAATCATGCAAGATGGCAGAACATCTTTAAATGCTTCATATCAGAAAGCAGAATAAAAACATTACCTTGGGTGTCAAATGCATTTAAATTCTGTCACTATATAGTGTACATAAACAAACAAGTACATACATTGTTAAATTGAACAAATAAGATGTATAAAAATATGCCAAGAATAAAAATAGAACGGTACAATAACAAGAAACTACTAAAAAACAAAAAGTACCGAAATTAACACAGCTGAAGGTAAAACAAAGAAGTTTAATGCACACAAAAGAGAGTAATTGCTTTCACGGTGTGCTCTCATCGCTTCATCAGACTGTTCTCAACTAGTAACAAAAGCACTTAAACAGCATAAGTTAATCAGTCAATTAAGACGCCAATCAAAGCAACAATTATCTAAAAGGAAAAAAGTCACAACTAGAAAACAGACAAATAAAACATATAGAAAGCATAACAAATATATAAAAACAGTCCTATCCTTAGTGTTTGAGAGGTCTAGCTTTTAAAAAAGGCTTAAGAGAGACAACTTCATTAAGACCTGATGTCTTATCAGCATTAAGAGACAGAATCCATTTTTGGTCTGCAGATTCTGTGTGATTCCTAGGGTCTCCCCCTCTTCAGTGGCGGATCCAGGAGTTTACAAAAGGGGGGGGGCGCAGTCTGGTTAGTTGAGTACCAGGCTGGGGGTGGGAAATTGGGATACTGGGCTTGGTGGTTGTGGAAAGATCACCTTAAAAAGCTCTGACATAATGTGTGAAAGACCACAATATACACTCAGTTACACATGATGTTGCTGTGGATTTGGTTCATAGGTGTTTCCTAGGCTAATGACCACAAGGGCGTTTTTAAGCCTAGCCATGCATCCCAAATCTCTAACAAGTTCAAATACCCTTGATAAGTGTAAGCATGACACTGGGAAATTAACCATTTACAGGTTACCTGTGTCCATTTAAGACACAGGTGTCAAATCAGGGATGCATTTCCGTTTTCCCATCCAATTGTCCAAGGTGTACTTGAATTGGGTTAGGGTGGAACTCTGCTTCACATGAATGGGGAGCCTGTTCCACAGATTGGGTAGTCTCTGGGATACATATCTATCTCTCCAGCAGGTCCGATTTATATCACAGGCAAGGTTTAAGTCTTTAGAATGGGTAATTCTGGTGCTGTTTGTTTTATGGATATGCAGGAGGTCCATCAGAGTGGGGTCTTACAGTGCCCTGTATGCTAGGCATAGATCTCCCATCAAAAGCCTGTATGAACAGAATACAGGGATATGGCCTTCAGGTGGTTTGCAAAAGATGTTTTAATTACACCCTGTATTCTTTTAGTGAGGAACCTCTGTGGACATTCCAATTGTTTGATATGCCTGGTTAGGTACATACCAAAGGGGGCATTGTACTCAATGATAGGTCTGATGAAAGCCTAATACAGTGGGACAATGACTTCCTTGGACTTAGTGTCCATACCTTTGTTTATAAGTTGTGCAACATAGAATGATTTCCTCACCACTGTAAACACGTGATGCTCAAAGGCTAGATTACTATCTCTGTGTGTAGACACGTGATGATCAAAGGCTAGATTACTATGTTTCTGTGTCTCTAAGTCCCTAACTACTGGGTCAACTCGAAGGGGTGTGTTTTCAATATTATAGTTACCAGGGATGGATGATTTCCCAAAGGATTCTATTATGCATTTCTTGGCTTTTAGTTTTAGTCCATGGCTCTGACACCAGTTGTTTGTTTGTGTGAGCCCCTCCTAGAGAACATGTGTGTCAGTGTGAGATTCAATGATGGCTCCTAATTTGCAATCATCTGGAAATTTAGTCAGCCAGAGACCACTGACATTGGCCTTGACTTCTGAGAAGTAAATGCCAAAAAGGAGCGGTCCAAGGACTGATCCCTGAGGGACTCCACTTGTGACTGGCCTCTTTGTAGAGGTGGATTCCCAGTTCTAACTTCCTGGGTCCTGTTTGTGAGCCAGTTGAATATCCACCAGATGACATGTGGGATTGTACCTATCCTCTTGAGTTTGTCAACAATGCATGAGACGGTATTTTGTCAAATGCCTTTACCAGGTCAAGGTAGGCAGTGTGAATGATTTTGCCCTCATCCATTGTTTTGGTAACCCTCTCAAAGAAGTCCACTAGGTTGAGTAGACATGATCTGCCCTTGACAGAACCAAACAGGGTTGGGTGTAGTGTCTCGAAGTTTACTATATCTCCATTGATCATCCCCATGATAATTCTTTACATGGCTTTACATAAAAGACTAGTGAGACTTGTGGGTCTGTAGTTTCCCAGGTCTGTAGATGGCCCACCTTTGTGCAGAGAGATGACTGTTGCCTTTCTGAAGCACTAAGCCTGTTTGGAGGCTACAGTTAAACAGTAATTCCAGAGGCCCTGATAGGTTATGTTTCATGCTATTTAGAAGGCAACCTGGAATTTTGTCTGGGCCCATTGATGCAGTGTTCTTGGTCTTAGACAGAGCTTTAAGGACCTGTTCCCTAGTGATAGTAGGGAGAGTTATATTTAATAATATTTCCTGAGGAAGGTTGAAGGGGAGAGAGGGGTAAAGTTGGAGATGAATTTATCAGCCAGGAGGTTTGCTATATCTTCTGGCTCAGTATAGGTGGCTACATTTACAATGAGATCTGCACACAATTGTGTATTGCCTTTGAGGTTGCGGACATAGCTAAAGAATGTTATGTGGTTGTCCTTGGCCTGTGAGGACAAACTTACCTCAACTTTGGCTTTGGTAGACTTTATTTGTCCTCTGAGTTGTTTGTTTAGTTTGAGAAGAGTGCTTTTATCCTACCGGGTGCTGCACCTCCTAATCTTTGCCATGATTTACTTCCTCCTGTTATACAGCCTATTGATTTTGTGATTCCACCAGGTTGGCTTGTTTTTTGAGTTAGTTCTGTACTTCTTCCTGGTAGGTACAGCTGCCTCTGTGCAGCTATTAACCTGCTTTTACAGGGTTTCCGTGAACAGTTCTGCACAGGCAGAAGTGTTCTCAGGGTTTACGGAGGCTTGAAATCTTGCCAGGTTCTCACTTAATAACAGGAAGTTATCCTTAGAATAGTTCCTGAATATTCCAGGTTGAGCTGGGGGCCCAGGTTTATTGTTACTTCAAAGGAGAGTATTTTGTAGTCTAACCTTACCAGGAAAGGCATTACAGTAGGGGGTGTGCAGCAGTTTCCCATATTAGCGAGGACCAGATCCAGTATGGTTGCACCCCTGGTTGGTGTATTGACTATCTGGTTCAGGGAGCTTGTGTTTACAAAATCCAGGAATCTCTGTGCATGTTCATTTGGTGTCATATAGGATTCCCAGTTAATAGTGGAGTAATTACAGTCACCCATGAAAATGGTATTTGATTGGATGGTTAGTGTTTCTAATAAGTTTAAATACATGGTATGGGTTTCCTGGGTCATGGAAGGGGACCTATAGCTTGCAAGGAAGTGGTACTGGATTTTACCTATGGTGATGTAAACATGGAGCTTTTCACATGCATTGTCCTGTTTGACCAGCCTTGAAGTATATTTATTATGGATGTAGATAGAGACACCTCAGCCTTTAGTCCCTGCCTGTGAAGTAGCTGGCCTAAATGTGTGGAAGACATTATAACCTTGCACTGTCGGCGTGCTCTCCATGTCTTTAAACCATGTCTCAATAGACACTGTTCCAGTCAGCTCCCCTGGACCCTCCCACCATTGGCTGTAACTGCCTTTAAATAACTGACCTGTTGAATGTAATGTATTAGAACAAGAACACTCATCCATCTACTTGCTTAACTGAATAAACTACTTGAAAGTCCAAGAAGGTGTCTCTATTCCTCCCACAGGGTGGGTATCAGATAAGAGTTCCCCAGATCTGCTAGCTAAAGTGATTTTTATCTGGACTAATCCTTTGGACTCTGTTTCTTGTTAATCCTCTCTCCACTGGGTCACAGGTGGGATACCAGATCTGACTTGAGCTTTCTGGATTACCTCTAGTCTCAGATGTCATTTAGTCACATTAATATATTTGCCTGACATGCTGCTAATGTTTCCATGTCTCCAAGCTGTGGTGGGTCAGATGTTAGTCTCAAACACATAATTAATGTACTTCTCTGCACACTTTTCTTAAAATAGCATATATTTTCATTCATTCATTTCACGTTAACTAGAAAGTCCCTCTGAGCTAGAAGCCCTTAAGCAAAGGACTTTTGTAGTATAAGATTACACAGCAGAAGGCACACAGTTTCAGACCAAGTGATTATGTATATGGCAGTTACTAAAGAAAGCTGCATTGCTACATGGGTATGCGTGAATACAATAATTATCACTGAAGGACTAGTACAGAATTTGGAAGTTGGATTCCTTACACACATTGCAATTTTACTTTTTTTTGTATTTTTACAGCCATACATACATGTTTATGTTCTTTGATTCACCGTCCTGATTGTACTAAAATATATTCCTTGCATAATACAGCACACTTGTTAAAATGTGGTTTAAATCTGAAGTTTTGAACATTCTAGTAAGCAATGAAACAAAACATATGAACCAATAATGACAAAACTACCCATTTCAGAAATTTCCAACAATCAAAGGCCACTCAGACATCTGTCATTACAATCCACCAATATCAGTCAATAAGTACAATCTCTCCAGAAGTAAAAGAAGAGGCTGCTACTGGCAAACAACTTTACACTTTAGTGTTTCATCTACATATACAGTGTCTGTTGCCCTTGAAGAATTAATTGCCTATGTAACATTAAGAAAAAAAATTGGTAAGCTGGTAATATAATAATATAGGACTGACAAACCGACAAGTATGCATCTCATACAAAGGAGGACACACTCAGGAGTGCAGAACCCCTATCCCCCCTGAAAATGCACCAAATAATCAGCACTCCATCCACATGGTGTGGGAGTAGAATCCACAGCCTTCTGTACCAAAGGCAATTGCGCTAACACTGCTTTCAAATTCTACAGCACAGTGACTGCCATTCGCTAAACAAAACAGTTAGTTGCATATTGAAAACAGACTTAACATGAGCAGCAGTAAATTTCTTTTCCCTTGAAATTCACAGTTCCATGAAAATGTACTGAAATTCACTCATAATCCCTTGAAAATGCACTGAAACTCATTCCCTGAAAATGTATTGAAACTCAAACTCACAATTCTGTCAGCATTCTGGTAGTTAGTCTAGAGGATTCAGGCTCTTGTTTCCTGTAACCAAGTTATAGGGTCAAGCCTGATCAAGTTAATTGACTAATCTGCCCCCCCCCCGACTAGGGCATTACATACCATATCTCCATACCTCTCAACCTCTTAGTACAAGAAGTCTGGACAAAGCCTAAAATAATGGGGATACAATGGGCCAAAAATAGGGATAGATTTTGTATATTGCTCCTTTTAACTTAGAAAGTTACTAGAACAACAGGATTAGTGTTAGCATGCATTTTTTGAAGGATATGAAGGCTGAAACTCATATGTCATTATTTAGTGAATTCAGTCCTCTGTGAATCTCCAGAAAACCACAAATTTATGAGGAATTAGCCAAAAATATGTGGCAAAAAATCTGGTCAGTTTGGAGGTATGTTAAAAACGGATAATGGCTAAGGCTCTTGTCACACCTATAGTGCCTTTTTTAGGCAAGGTTCAAATGACAAATTCACCACCATAACAGGAACAGGCAAGCAAAAACTGAGGGTAATGCTACTTAGTGCTAGAAGTCCAAATCTCAAAATGCACTCACTGGAGGCATTCCTTAAAATGGAGAACATCGATATCTGTGCAGTGAATGAGACCTGGTTCAAGGCTCCAGAGAGCACCCCTGCACTACCAGGCTATAACTTGTACCACACTTTTCGGCCATGTAACCTGGACCGTAACACCAAAGGCGGAGGTGTGTCCATATTCATGAAGGATATCCACACCTCCAGGCTAGTTGCTCAGCATAATGCACCCGAGGTTATCTAAGTGCAACTAACTCTGGGCAAAACTGCAATCCGAATTATAGCTTGCTACAGACCCCCCACCATGCCCCAGGAATCCTACTTCTCTTTTCTTGATGTACTGGAAAATGTTAGGGTTCAACCAAACACCCTAATAATGGGCGATTTCAACTATCCCACAACTCACAACTACGATCGGACAACATCCCAGGCTGCATTTTACATGAACTTCAGAATGAACTGGCTCCCCACCTAAGCACCATGTTCAGTCATGGCCTCGCATCAGGCTTTGTGCCCACTCCACAAAGGAGGAGCCACCACTGATCCCGGGAACTATTGCCATATTAGCTTGACGAGCCTGGTCTGCAAGGCCATTAGCACTCTTCAAGAAAAATCTTGATGAGTGGATGGGAAATAGGAAATACACCCCATGGATCACTTCTGTGTCTCTGCTTGACAGTGGTACAGGAAAATAACTTTCTTGGGTGGCATAAGCCAGGGAACCTGGTTGGCTAGTCTTACTTAGGCCCTTGGGCCGATAGCCTAGTACCTACCTATAAACCTATGAACCTATTAACACACATGGATCTATGTCAGAACATTTACTTTTCAGAAAGTTGAACTTCATATGGTCAAGATTATATGATCAACTTTCTGAAAAGTCAAATGACACAAAACAACAAAAATCTATGATTCTGCATGGGAGTAACCACCCGAAGCCTCCCACACCCCCTGCATATTATATACACCAACTCCAAGATTGCACAATAGTGGGAAAAAGGGTCAATTCTATGATTCCCACTGTACTGTGATCTTCATACAAAAGTTTAGGTTTTTCATAAAGTCACTCTTCTGAACTGTACCCATGTATATTAATAGATATATATTATGTATAAGACAACACACTTAATGGTTTTGAATTCTGACCAAATGAAATTTGAAACTAAATTACGCATTTAAAAGTATATTGGAAAAACAATTAATATCCGGTTGATTAAGAATGTGATTCAAAAACCCAATTTAACTATGTATAAGACAACACACTTAACGGTTTCATACGTGAGGAGTAGGCATTGATCTGACTGGAACAACAGTAAAAATATCATCATCTGACTGGACTACTGTTTGAATTCTGACCAAACAAAATTTGAAACTAAATTATGCATTTAAAAATATATTGGTAAAACAATTAAAATCCAGTTGATTAAGAATGTGATTCAAAAACCCAATTTAAACTATTAACATCAGTAATGACAAAAGGTAAAGTTGTTCATGCTTTACTGTCTTTCACTGGTATGAAACATTTGCTCACTTTTAATCTTTAAACTGAGTGATTTTGCAGCTTTGAAGAATAAATAATCTTCTGATGGAAGAAGTTTTAAAATGTCATTCTGTCAGTCAATAAACCTGATGGCTCATAAACCTGTACAAATCAACATAAGCTGTATATAAGTGAACACTGTTTAATGGGTTTTATTGCTAAACTTAAAGAGTTGCACTGATTTTAATTATAACTCTCAGTGGGCAGCTGTTAGCATCTGAAGATAAACCACTGCAGAAGTCTGTAAATGGTTAGGTTGGAGACACAAGGAGCTTTTTTAACTACTATTTAGCATTGCTGACACACCTGTCATTGTCATGCACTAGCTAAATATAGCCTTTCCAGATAGAAATTACCTTTTAATGCAGGAAGCAATGACTGCTCTTTCTTTTCCTCACATTTATCGCATTCGCTGAAGTTCAACATAAAGACATCTAGAAATACTCAAACCAAAACCGTGGCCAGTGCCATCTTACTAGTCTCCTTATTCCTTCATATGCCTTGTGGTTATGCAAATCGACTTCCACAAACATATTATTTTGTAGGTACCAATTGGGACAGGTGCAGTTTCAAACATAAGTCAAATAAATACACTGCTGTCATGTGGAGAAAAATAAAACTTTGCTAATTAATCATCTCACTCAGGCTGCAGCAGGATATGCCGGCAGAACGGATAGCTTAAATTCAGCGCCCAAGTGTTGGACATGTTCACTTCCGTGGTGGCGTGTGTGTAGCGCATGCATGGTTCTCCTTAAAGGAGAAGACAGCACCGTGCAGTGTTAAGAATTTTTTTTAAATATATTATTAAAATAGTGCAGACAATGCATTTTTTAATTGAGTTCCAAACAGCTTTAAAAGGGGGGTGGCACGTGCCCCTGTGCCGATGCCTAAATCCGCCACTGCTCTTAGACTCTAGCACAAGAAATTTAAAATTATGTTCCTGTCCCTGGCACATAATATGCTTATCAAGAGCATTAGTGTCTTTCCTGTTCCAGCACCCTGTCTTTGAGTTGTCTATTACTCATGACTACATAAAAGCCATGACAAACAGTGCAGTAACTGAAATAAACAATGTTCTTAGTCCTGCAATCAGCATAAAAGTTTGTATCTATTTTAAAGTGCATGTTAGGGTGTATGTAAGTAGGATTAGAGTGTATAAACTTGCATGCTGTGCAATTCCTGCATTTAAAAATTCCATGCCTCTCTGACTGTAAAACATTGTTAAAAGTAGAAATATTATAGCACAAATGCCTTTTCAAAGATTTGTTATTTTTAAAAGGAAAATATGAAACAGTGTCTATGACATTTCTTTATTCATCTACAATATCCAAAATGCCCCAGTTCCTTTTAATAATGTCACATATACTACTAACATCAGAAGAGTATGTGAGGGGAAACCTAATCAATCCTGTCCTTTGTTCTGTAGCTATGGCTTCAGTGTTAGAAGCAGCATCGTAATATGGCCTACATTTGCCCCCTCTCTCCTTATATTCGTCAGTAATGCAACTGTCAATATCCTTTTCCTTATAGCCTCTATCTATAAAATCCATTTTCAAGATCTCCAAGGCCTCGGCAAGATGTTTGTTGTTATTGTGGAGTCTTGTGACCCTGTACACTTTCCCCTTAATAACATTCCGGGTAACATGCCTAGGATGCATGCTATCTCTATGGAGCAGATTATTCTTTCTTGTGGGTTTCCTATAACTACAAGTTACTAGGCTAGTCAAATCAGTTTTGTTCACCTTAACATCAAGAAATTCAATTTCATCAAAAGAATATTTAAAAGTAAATCTTAAAAAAAATCTGTAGACTGATGTAAAAACTCTATAAACTGTGTGAGACTCTCAACTGACCCATTCCACAACAAAAAAATATAGTCCACAGATCTTACATACCATAAGATGTGTTCAGAGAAGCCCTCACAGAATCTAGGGAGGAAGGGCAGACTTTATCACCTCCAAAGTACAGAAATGAACAGGAACCTAATAGGCCAACGGAAGCTTAGCTCTTGCTAAGCATACTATGTGCCAGGGACAGGAACATAATTTTAAATTTCTTGTGCTAGAGATTATTCTTGAGAGTCTAAGAGGGGGAGACCTTAGGAATCGCACAGAATCTGCAGAGCAAAAATGGATTCTGTCTCTTAATGCTGATAAGGCACCAGGTCTTAATGAAGTTGTTTCTCTTAAGCCTTTTTTAAAAGCTAGACCTCTCAAACACTAAGTATAGGATTGTTTTTTATATATTTTTTATGCTTTCTATATGTTTTGCCTGTTTTCTAGTTGTGACTTTTTTCCTTTTAGATAATTGTTGCTTTGATTAGTGTCTTAATTGACTGATTAACTTATGCTATTTAAGTGCTTTTGTTAATAGTTGAGAACAGTCTGATGAAGTGGTGAGAGCACACCATGAAAGCGCTTACTCTCTTTTGTGTGCATTAAAGTTCTTTGTTTTACCTTCAGCTGTGTTAGTTTTGGTACTTTTTTGTTTTGAACAGGTAAGATGCTGTAGATACAGCTCTTTCACACAGCAATGCTTTATTTCAATCTAAACTCAGAATTTAAGGCTACATGACACATCAGCCACACAATAATAGCTTTTTAAAGACATGGACACACTTTAATATTTCTCATAGACATATCCATGTGATACTTACCACTGTATGAAATGTATACGGGAATGTCTGGATTAACTCAAAATTGACTTGCTAGTAATTCATTGCTAGTTCTCACAGCAACTGCATTTTCTTATTCCCATTCCCAACCTATCTTGTTCGGATTATTACCTCTTCTAGTTTTACAACTAATACAGGTCATTTTGAAATAATTCATAAAACTTTCTAATTGTTCTCTAGTAAGTCTTCTTTGTGCTCTTTCTACATGCATCAGTAATTATCTGGTTTGTTTTGAACTTGAAGACTGTACAACTGCAAACCCAGTCATATTATCTAATTCTAGCTAGAGCCTTATGAAGAGACTTTTTGAATATACTCTGTAGTGGTTTATGATTTGACTCTGAGTAATTTACTGTAGATGCAATCATAGAACTCTTGACAGCAAAAGCTATGACTAGCACTTCCTTTTCTATTTGAGCATAGCATGCTTCAGTATTAGTCAAAGCCCTTGACCCATTCACTACTAGTCTACATTTCTACTTTACTGGTCTACATTTCTGTGTCAGTGTAAATGCCCCAAACCCTTGATGGCTAACATCCACTTGAAAAGTAATTTGTTGTGACACATCATAGAACTTCACAGATGGTGCTTGTGCAATTAGCTTTGTTAGCATTTTGAAACTTTTATCTTGTTCTGCAATCAGAGCTAATCAACTCATGCTTTGATACTGTTATATCTGTTAAGTTTGGAATGATGTTGAAAGACTGTTCATTATATCAAAGAACTGCATAAGAGCTAACGTATTAAGGGGCTTCTGCATATTCAGCATGTCACTGACCTTTTCAGAGTCTGGCCTGAAACCTTCAGAAGTCAAAATATGTCCTATGTACTTAAGTGTAGACCCCAGAATTTGACATTCTGTGCAGTTAGTTTCAAGTCTTTCTACCACAATCTGTCCGGCAACTTAATTAGTCATTTATGGTTGCTTCCCATTTTAGGAGAGCTTGAATTATATTAACCACTTCTAGTTCTTTAATAGTTTAAGCTACTGCTATTTGAAACACTTCTGAGACTAATTATATTCCGAAAGGCACACTTAGAAACTTCTACTTATGCATAGCGGTATTGAATGTGCAAAGTTTCATACTAGCTTTGTCTAACCTAATATGTCAAAACCCTTGCTTAGCATCAATCACATAGAAGATCTCGACATTGGGCAAGGTTATAACTACAACTTCAACTCTTGGTATTCTAAGCTTATTTTGCTTCATGACTTCAAAATGTTCTTCTTCTTTTCAGTCAGTGCTAACTGTATAATGATTACATCCATGCTTACATGTACGTTAACTCCCACTAAGTCTGGGACTCTTCTTAGTGTGTGTGTGTGTGTGTGTGTGTGTGTGTGTGTGTGTGTGTGTGTATGCGTGCACACATGCATATGTGTGTGTTTGTAATGACATTGCTTCAGGTAAAATCTTAACATATTATGCTCTTGGTAGACAGCTTATGTCAGTGAATAAGTCAGTATTCTGCAAAATGTCATCAGTGCCCTAAACATTGTGTTTCCTGACCCTTGGTGAAGCACTCATAGTTGTAGTCTTATCATTACATTTGCTAGCAGTATCAGCAAATTAGTAAATTTTTTTCTAGGTTAGTTTGCTAGGAAAAACATGCGTGTATGCTACCACTGCTTCTAGCTTTGTGAAGCCTTTGTGACTATAAGCACCATTGTGACTATTTTTACTGTCATGTCCAGACTCATTAATGTGATTGCCATCTTTACAGTTGTGTTGCATACTCTTCTTTCAAGCATCATTAGTATCATTGTTCTTATATTTCTATTAACCATATCCATGCTATCAATTGGACAGCTATGTAAAAAATTGTGTAACTTCACAGCAATAATCCTTTCAAACATACCAGAGGTTGCACAAGCACTAAAAGCCAATACATTTAGTTGGTTTACATGGTTTACCAACAGCACTACCTCAATATTGAAAAATCTAACTTAGTGGCTTCAGTTTGTGCCTTGGATATGCCAAAAATGGGCAATATTAGACAAATTCAGTGACTTAAACATATATTCTGAAAATATATTGGATTTTTTGCCAGTATAAAACCTAACTGGAATATCAATGCCTTTAATCAGAGGTTTTTCCGACCAAAGATCATCACATTAGTGCTTATAGTATGAACAATAGTCATATTATGCATCTCAACTGTACTCACAAATGTTTCAGTTTTATTGTGTTCCCTTGCATTTACTGCATGAGAATCCTTCTGCACAGATTTATTTACATGTTTGCACATCTTTATGAAATGCCTATAACCTTACCATAGTCTGGAAGTATGAGTAATGGCTGTACAATGTGCTTTCTCATGCCTGTAGTGAGGTGGAAATTTGTCAGCTATAATTAGTGCTCTATCCCAGTTAACAAATTCAAATAAATAAATAAATAAATAAATAAATACATACATACATACATAATTAAATGGGTGCAGTGTCTCTCTTTCCATTTATTGCCAAATGCTATATTGGAAGCAGTGTGGTCATCAGTAATATCCTTTTATTTCTTTATTCATTTTAAGCTTCATTTTCCATTGTTTTACTTATAGCTTTTATTTTGCACAACTTACAATTTCTTAAGTCACTCTGTTAAGTTGAATAGTTGAAAACTCAAGTGTTTTATCTATCTGAATCCAGAGTTTCAAGTTTTAAATACATTTCAATGCAGCCTCAATGATATTGCTGGTTATAGTGAAGATATTTGAGACAAAGATGAAGAAATACAGCTGAATGACTGGTGGTTCAGTATTAAGAAGGAAAAAATTACCGCAGGCAAGAAGGTTTGAGACTGAAGGAAAGTTACTTTATATGAGAAAACACGGTAACATCATTTCAGTGTTAATAATGTAAACTGTGAACATATATTTTTTTCTAATTAATTTTGCATTAAAAATTAAAAGGCAAGACTAGCTAGCCATTACACATGGCTGTGATACTGTAGAGGTGTCTTTGACCTGAAATAATATACAGATTGAAGAATACCACTTCAGATAAAACATAATTTGGTGCAACATGGAAAAAAACAGCATTTCATGTCAAATTAGCTTACTTTCTGACTCAATTCAGCAACTGCGGTGGTGGTGCTGCGGTAGCGTTGTCGCCTCACAGTTAGACGTTGCCTGTTCGATCCTCAGTTAGAGCGTCTTCTATGTGGCGACATGCGTGAACGGGTGTTCCTTTGTTGAAGGTTGTGCGTTAGACCCGGCAAGCCAGCACGTAAAACTCTACTGCCAATCATTAGTGGACCGGAGTTCTGCTGTGGCGACCACTAACCGGGAAAAAGCCGAAAGACACGCACACACACACACACACACACACACACAGTGAAGCATACATTTAGTCAAGGTGATTGAATGAAGAGGCTCTAGACCTAATGGGTATTCAGTTAAAAATTTTACTGAACTACACTGATGAAAAGGCTACAGCTACAGATCTTTATATCTATCTGTCTGTCTATCTGTCTATCTATTTCTAGGTAGACAGGTATCAATCTATGTCAACTTACTGAAAATCATAATGCTGAGTGTAAATGTTGAAATGTTAAGATGCATAACTGTAAAAATGTTGAAATCAAATTGTGTACTCCCCTGTATAGATATCTGGACTTGCACACCTGCTGGACTCATGTTAGCCCTTGCTTCTGAGTTTCACTAATAGAGAGCTATATTGTTTATTGACTGGCTGTGTTTTGATGCATTGTATGTATGCAGTACATGTATGTTATTAGTAGGTATTTTGAGTTCACCACTAAGTTTCAACATTTTGACATTTTAGAATTTTGCATTCGGTATTATGACTACCAGTAAACCACTGTTCAGTAAGTTGTCATGTATCCTGTTGATAGATAGATATATAGATATATGCAGATACATATATAAATGTAAATACGTGATTACAGGACATGTCAGTTAAGACAGAACATCAAATACAATTCAATTGAAATGTGAGCAAGGCACTAGGAATCAGTTGTGAAAAAACAATGATTTAGATGTAATATACTATAACTGAGTGTGAACAAAAGTGGTCAAACAGCATGTAATGACACAATTTATTTATTTTTTAAACACCTTTATTGAATTATCACTTGTGACGTAGGCAATTTTACATTTATATAAAAAACAATCAAATTGTATTAACAAGTTCACGTTTACAAACATTACACATCACATATATTGCTAAATATCATATAACCTAAGCAACATTACATACATTTTTCAATTCCTGCCCCTTTTTTAAACAAGAAACATATTTATTAAACCATCACTTATGACATAGGCAGTCATACATTTATATAAATAAAAACAATCCACATCGACACAATCCTAGTTTCAAGCATTTTACATTACAAACCATACTAACACACTCCCAGCTGCAAACATTATACATCATTTATAATCTACTCAATCATTTTCAGTCAAGCATTATATAGCTCATTTAAGTCCTGTTTTCTTCTGAACCTCCTTCCTTCCTTATATGTATTGTTCCCACAATTCCCAGTTTTTCCTATGTAGTTTGCTCCTACCCTTTTCTAAAGATCTCAACTCCAGCTGTTTCACCCCTGTTACTATATTCACTACTTCTAGTATAGTTGGTTTAGATTCTGATTTCCATTTTCTAGTAATTGTTTTTTGGCAGCCACCATAATTAGACACAGCAAGGTCTTACCATGTCTAGGCAATTCCAATTCTGTATCATAGCTCAGAAAGATCAACTCCCATGTTACACCAATCTGCCCACCCAGCATCACCAACAGTGTATCCTGCAGGGAATCTTTAAAGTCTGCCAACTAACCTCACTTCCAGAAAATATGTTCCCAATTAAGTTGGTTAACAAGGCTCTATCTAAAGCTAAAAAACACTGCCTCCAAGGGACCAGATGGTGCCCCAGGCTGTGTCATACGCAAGCTCCAAAAGGAATTACCCCGCATCTTAATACCCTGTTCAGTCTCAGCCTCTCCACAGGATATGTGCCCATAGAATGGAGCACGGCAATGGTGGTCCCGCTACACAAGGGTGGGGCCACAACTGACCCTGAGAACTACCGACCAATAAGATTGACCAGTCTGATCTGTAAGGCTATGGAGTGAATCATTATGGAACTCATAAATGGAGAGATTGGGAACCTCCAGTTGCTGGACCCCACACAGTTCGGCTTCGTCAAGGGCAGATCATGCCTCCTGAACCTGGTGGATTTCTTTGAGATGGTTACTCAGGCTATAGATAAGGGAAAGGAGGTACACACGGCTTACCTTGACCTTGCTAAAGCATTTGACACCATTCCCCATTCAGGTATTATTGATAAGCTCACCAGCCTGGGCATAAACCCTTATGTCACAAGATGGATCGCAAACTGGCTCTCAGACAGATCCCATAAAGTAAGAGTAGCGGGATCTATGTCCGAATCCAGACCAGTAACAAGTGGTGTGCCTCAGGGCTCTGTCCTGGGGCCCCAACTGTTTGGCATATACTTCTCAGAAGTACAGGCAAGCACGGAAGGGCTGTGGCTGACTGTTTGCGGACGACTGCAAACTGGGTGCTATAATAGAGTCTCCGGCCGACATGGAGATCCTCCAGAAGGGCCTAAATGAGACTGATGCATGGTGTCAAAGCCATGGTCTCAAGCTAAATGCAAAAAAATGCATAGTAATCCCCTTTGGAAAAAGCAGAGTACCCGTAAACTACAACATAGGAGGTAATTTCCTGAAATCTGAAGAAGAAATAAGGGATCTAGGGACCCAAGTAGGTAGTCAGCTTTCCTTTGATAACCATGTTGCCAAAGTGGTTAGAAAATCCTTCTATGTGACCCATCTGATTACCAAAGGGTTCGCATCAAGATCTAAGGATGTAATGGTGCCCCTCTACTCTTCCCTCATCAAATCCATTATTGAGTACAATGCACCAATTGGAATGTACCTGGCTAGACATCTCCAGCAGCTGGAGAGACCACAAAGGTACCTAACCAAGAGGATTACTGGCCTCAAACAGTTGCCCTATGCAGCATGATTGAAAAAGCTAAGACTGCTCTCTGTATCATACCGCTTTCTCAGAGGCTATCTCTGTCTAACGTACAGAGCCATGTCCAACCCAGAATTGTTGAACATGCTCCATCTTAGCAAAACCAAATCTACTCGAGCTACACGCTCTAGGGATATAAACGTCAACACAACAATGAATAGAACATGCTGGAGGGATAGATTCCCTTCGCAGAGACTTCCCTTACTATGGAACAGGGTCCCGATCTACATAAGACAGAGCCCCTCACTATCACTCTTCAAGAGGAACCTTGATGAGTGGATGGGTAACAGAAAGTTCACACCGGGGATCACACCAACAGCACTACTAGATAGGGGCCAAGGGTACTAGCTGCTAGTACAAGGGTCTAGGGAACTACTAAAGGGGTGGTGAATACCGCACAACGTGACTGGGCTAATATATGCCTTCGGGCAGATAGCCCAGTACCAACCTATGAACCTAGGAACCTATAATTACCTCTTTCTTCTCCATCACTCCTCCAACATTTTCTGTCTACCTGATGAAAAATTTTCTGGAGTCTACTTGGGGTATAAAAATATCTATGTAAACATTTCCAAGCAAAAAAAAAAAATCCTAAATCTTCAAGATTTTGTTGCATATTTGGGACACATACATATATCCTCTCATTGTTTCTTTGTGAATTGCTTATTCAGTCTCTCTTCCCAATCCTTTCTAACCTCCTCTTATTGATTCTTATACTAATCACACAATATTCTATGCTCTCTATTAATTATTCAATTTTTAATGGCAGCTGCTGTTCTAGATTCTACTAAAAAACTATATCAGTGCTGTTTTTTTTTTAGGATCCCCCTCCATTTATTTCACTTTGCCTATACTCTGACATAAACCCTTGATAGGGAAGGCAGCCTTTAACCTGCAGTCTAAATAAATTCTTAGTGTCTTTCCATTCTATCATCTTTCCCTCTTTAGTTATTTGCTCCCAATACCTTGGTTCCTTTGCCAGTCTTCTCCAATAAATTCCATCCCCCTCTTGCCTATTGTCTATATCCCTAATTGTAGTCATCCCTATCAGCAGAATCACCTTTCTCCATTCCTGTGTTGGTTTAGTTCTTAGAATACTTTCTGCTACTTTAGGGATATAATATTCTGTAAGATTATTGTTATTCTTCTTAAAGGCCTGCATCCAAAATCCCAGTCTCTCCTTGTTACTTGAGCTTCACCCTTGTTTCATCATCATCATCCCTTTCCACTTTGAATTATAGTTTTCTGCTTGTGCTATATAAAGGAGCCTTAACCATGTAGCTCTGAAATACCCCTTCAAATTGGGTAATCCCAATCCGCACTTTTTTACTGGAAGAATCAGTCTATCCCACTTGACTCTTGCTGTCTTCCCATCCCCTCCTAGATAAAGTCCTTCAGCTCTTTATTAATTGCTATCCACAACTTCTCCTCTGGTTAATAAAAATATGCCTGACCTTTGTATAAGACTAATGGGATTAAATACATTTTAACTGCTTGTATCTTACTATCCACACCCATATAACAAACCTTCAATTTTCTCAGTTTTTGTATTATCTTTTGTTTAGTCTCTTTCGACATATCCTTAGATACCTGCCACACCAGAATAATTTTTAGTCCATACTCCTAAATACTTTATTTTATTATGTCCCCATAAACATGGATATTGCAGAACCAATTTCATATCCAGTTCATATGGGGGTACATAATTTATAGCTATTGCCTTTGTTTTAGCTTCATTAATTTTGTATTCTGAAAAAATGTGAAACTGTCTCAAAATATTCTGCAATGTAATGTCTCTTTCCGGTTTTGTCAGGTCTAAAATAATATCATCTGCAAATAGAGCCAGCTTTTCTTGACTACCATACCAATTATATCCTTGACTTTCTAAGGCCCTTATTTTCTTTGCAAATGGTTCTAAATATTATTCAAATAACAATGGGAAAGAGGACACCCCTGCCTGGTTCCTCTGCTCAAGCAGAAATTATCAAAGAGGGCCCCACCCACTTTAATTTTTGCCCATGATCCCTCATATACCCTCCTAATCAACCTTATAATTTCTTCAAGAAATGCAAATACTTCCATTGCCCTGTTCATAAAGTCCCACCTTACTCTGCAAATGCTTTCTCTGCTTTAAGACCAACCGACAAGAATGGTATTTTCTTAAATTCTGCTTCCTTCTGGATCATCAATCTTCCGTTAATGTTGTTAAATTTTTGCTTCCCCTCCACAAAACCCCATTGAGCCATATCTATTAAGTTCAGCATTGTTTTTGTCATTGTTTTAGCCATTATAGATATGAACACTTTATAATCATGGTTTAGTACTGAAATAGGCCTGTATGAAGCTGGATCTGATGGATCTTTATTTACCCTATTTAGCTATTACAGCTACCAATGCTTCCTTCCAGGATGTTGATATTTTTCCTCATCTTAAAACTCTGTTAAACAAAACCTTCCAGTTCTTTATCAGTTGTCTTCCCTCCTAGCTTCCAAACGTCCACAGGAATACTCCAATCACTCCAAACTCCTATTACTGAATTCACATCTTCCATACCAAATATTTTCACAAATGTCTTCAGAAATCTACCCTCCTTTGCTCTACTTTCCCTTCTGGGCCCCCAGACACATCATCACTGCTGCAAATCAAATTCCAATCCCCACCTATAAGTAATATTCCTTGCTGAAAACTGATTATTTCTCCCAGCATTTTCTTAAGTTCCATTATAGCAGTTTTAGGTGGAATATAAATACATGCCAGTATAAACCTCCTCCCTTGCCAGTAGCCTCTTAGCACTACAAATCTGACATTATTATCTTTTTTATCCTCTTCTATCACTATTGGAGTTCCAATTGCAATTAATATAAGTACTCCTCTTTTCCTTTGTCACAGATATTCTGCTGAATAACCATCTTGAAAACCTTTCTTTTATCAAAGTCACATGTTCAGTTCTTTCCAACTGTCTTTTGTAATATAACTATTTGCAGTCTACGTTTTAATATAGTTCACTCTTCTTTCTTTTTTGTATTTATCTGTGAGACCATTGACATTTAAAGACATTACAGAAATCATATTTGTATTAAAATGTTGTTATTCCCACCTTTTATGTATAACACCTTTTTTGTTAATCTGGTTCTAGCTTTTTTGTTCCACACATACACTGTTGGTAGGTTAAACTTTTATATAGTTGTTATTGTCATATCCATTTGAGCCTATGTCACATATTACAAAACTTATCGAAAGCCCTCCAAAAAAAAAAAAAACAACCCCCCCCAAAAAAATACCTCCCTAAACCCTATTAATTTAATACTAACATACAAAACTATATACATCTTCAAATATTGAAGTTTTACCCTCATAATAGGAACAAATGTTCCAAACTGACAGCCACACTCAGAGACCTGAGTTAACCTAAAAGAAAAGTTATCCATGCTAAGATGCATGGTGCAGCCTGTGCTTCTACTGCATGCTAACTGGTTTTGTCTTATCTTTATAGCTCTTCCAGATGGGAACCCCCCTGAATGCTATCAGAGAACATTATCTCCTAGCCAGTTTTTCTTTTTCTTTTTTTTCCCCTCAGCCAAGCACTCTCCACCAGGCTGTAACCAATTTCTCTTTATCAGATTGTTTCCATGGAGCATGAGAACCAGACAGTCAGTTTCTCTTTATCAGGTTGTTTCCATGGAGAAATGAGGGCCAGACACAGAATTTCTACAAAGCATACATTGAATAGCTAGAAAAAAGCCTCATAATATTCAATATTATTTTTCATTTACTTGCTTTCTCTTAAAACATGTTACTAAATCAATCTTAGGTCCTTAATCTAGTCATTCACCCATGGAAGAATGAGAAAAAGCACATTCATTTTTCTTTTGTCGTTCTCTTTTTAACCAGGCTTTTTTTACATTGCAGGGCCTACATTCCTTAAAACTGAACAAGAAGAAAAAGGGAAGGGAGAAGGAAAGGAAAAAAAAAAAGAACAGCAGCACCTATTTACAATCCCTATTACACTTAAAAATAACTGAGAAAACTATTTTATACCATGCAAAGAAAACCAACACCACAAAAATAGTAGTATTAAGAAAAAATGTTTTCTTTACTTACAGTTAATTTTCTCCCCTGTCTTTCCCCCCAAAAAGCATTTTTCCAAACATTAATGATATGAAGTAGGGGATATACTTTAGAGTCCCTCACAAGTCCAACAAATTCTGAAAACATCCAATATTTCCAGATTTTCCAGTTCTGTTATATTCTACAAATGTAATTATTGCATTATAATCCCACATTAAGTTACTGATTTTATTACTGTTCATCTCCACCTCTCACATCCTGTCTATGCTTCATTTCTAATGTGCTCTTGATTTTTCTATTCAACTCTCATGATCCCTTCCTTCTCCTCAACATTTTCTGTTGAAACAGTGCAAAAGGTTTCACAGATACAAGAAGCAGAATTTCCTTCTGTTTCACAGCTCACTTTTTGTTGGACAAACTTTTGCATTTCCTCCTTAGCAGGTACTTCATAAAAAAATTGTCCCTCCAGGGAGGAATACCATGAAGATAGCTGGGTACAGCAGTTTAAATCTCACAACTGCATCTTGACATTCCCTGAATAGAGGAATTAATTTACTTCCCTTCTGCCTGGTATACAATGAATAATCATTCTCCACAAACACTCTGCTGTCTCCCACTTTTAGCATTTTGTCCTTCTGCCACAGTTTTGTCAGAATCAACTCCTTCTGCTGGTAGGCTTGCATCTTTACTATTAAAGGGCTAGATTGCTTTCTCATAGCCAGGTTTGAAGCATACACATGATGTGCCCTTTCAATTTATTTATTTATTTATTTATTTTAACATTATTTTACCAGGATAAATCTAACTGGACACAAAGTGCCCATTTTCAGTGGAGTCCTGGGGAGAAAAGCTTCAATGAAGTTAACAGAGTACACACATGGTTTAGATAACAATAAAAAACTGGTATACAAGGTAAGAGAAACAAAGAAGTACAAGAACAATTTTGTAAAACAATAAGATACTCAAACAATAAGATACTCAGGAGTAGAACCCCTATTTGCAATATTTACAACAAAAAAAATACATATTAGGTGAGTATATCAGGTGAGAATATAGTGAATGCAATGGAGGCATACAGTGGGTCACTTATATGGAGTAGTGGGTCTTCAAGGGGGGTCTTTGCAGTTACAAAGAGGGTTAGCATAGAGGTGTGAATTAAGAAGGCCCTTGAAGGTGCTTGTATGACTTTGTAGCCTGAGTTCAGGTGGGAGGGTTTTCCATACGTTAGCAGCATCATAAGAGAATAGGGCCTCCCCATCACTGTTATTGCATGGGTTGATTTCAATCAGGTTTTTGTTACATGAACGTAGTTCCCTTTTGGGGTTGTGAAAGTTTAGTATGTCAGCTAGGGCAGGGCTCTTCCCCGGATGAAAAATAATTTGATGGGCTATGATCAGTTGGTGGTAGCGTAGGAGGTTTGGAAATTCTAACCAGTGCAGTTTAATTAGGGATGGGCAATGGTGGGAACATGATCTATTATTGGCAGCAAACCTAGCTATTTTATTGTAGCATGTGGAGAGTTTGTTCAGGTTAGTTTTGTTAATGTTGGTGAGGACTGGAGAGGCATATAGTAGTGTTGATAAGAGATGAGTTCTGGCTATTGGTGTTCTAGTTTCGGGGGTTAGGAATAGTATGCAACAATATAGGCAACCAAGTTTTTTATGGACTTTAGAGATAGTTTGGGATATGTGCTTGTTGAATTTAAGTTGTTGATCAATAGTGATGCCTAAGAGTTTGGCCTCAGTTACTGGGGTGATGAGGGTGCCACTGGTTGACATGATGGTAAAGGTGGTGGAGGAGTGATTGATTGGGTGGAATAGGATTAGCTGTGTTTTTTTGGGGTTTAGTATTAGTTGGTAGTTGTTTAGCCAGTTCTCTACCTCAATGAAGGATTCCTGGGCTTTACTTTGTAGTAATTGGATGTTTGGTGCTGAGCAGATTAGAGTAGTTTCATCCGCATACTGGTCGATGTTGGCTTTAGTGGTAGCTAGGTGGAGATTATTTGTAAATATGTTAAAGAGAAGGGGACCAAGGATTCAACCTTGTGGTACACCGCATGTGACAGGGAGTGGGGGGGATAGGGAGTTGCCCCATTTGACAGATTGTGACCGATTGTTTAGGTAACTGTTAAACCATTTTAGGATGGAGTCATCGAGGTTGAGTTCTGCTAGGCAGGTGAGGATTTTGCTTTGGGAAACTGTATTAAATGCCTTGGATAGGTCTAAGAAGGTGGCAGAGACCAGCTTCCCTTGGTTCCTATAAGAGTTTATGGTATTGGAGAAGTTAATTAGAGCAGTGTCGGTGCTATGGGAAGGTCTGAATCCATGTTGGGTTTTAGTTAGAAGGTTGTTAGTTAACAGATAGGTAAGGATTTGGTGGTGGATACATTTTTCTAGAATTTTTGAGAGGGGTGATAGAATAGCAATGGGACGGTAGTTGGAGAGGTCAGTAGATGGACCTCCCTTGTGGAGAGGGATGATATATGAGGTTTTCCATAATGAAGGAATGGAATGCAAGGAGATAGATCTGTTAATGAATAGGGAGATGGGGTAGGCGATGGCCTTGGATGCAATTAGGAGATATTGAGCTGGGAGACTGTCGGCAGGTAGGGTGGTAGGTTTGAGTTTAGCTAAGAGATTTTGAATGGTTGTAGTTGGAACTGGGTTAAAAGTGAAGGGGGTGGAGTTAGTCTGGTAGTTTAAGGGTTGATTTTGGGTCATGGGTGATATAGCACTTACTAGGTTCAGTACTGAAGAGGTAAAGTAGTTATTAAAACTAGAGACTATGTGTGGATCAGTACCTGTGATATCTGGGGGTGGTGTGGTGGCTTTACCAGGCTGGAAGATATTGTTCACTGCAGCCCAGAATTTCTGTGGGTTGTTGTTATGTTTACTTTGTAGGGAAATATAGTAGTGTTTCTTGTCCAATCTAACCAGCTTTTTTGCTTTATTTCTGTGCCCAGCAAACAACTAACAACTCCTGCTGTGGAATACCAGTCCAGTTGCTTATTTGTGCTTTCATAAAATTAATGCAGTCTGTTCCTTCCAGCTTCTCTGGTATAGCTGAAAATCTCAGGTTTTCCCTACATGCTCTGTCCTCTAATTCTATTATTTTTTGAAACATCTCTTCCTGAGCAGTTTCGTATTCAGCCAGCTTTTTCTTCATTTCACCCTCTGATTTTTGCATTTGTATCACCTCATCTGAATATTTGTTCAAAGCATCTTCCATTTTTCCAGCCTTTTGTTGTTTGTGTTGATATACTCCATCAATGTTTCATTTATTTAACCCAGATCTGCGTGCAGTTGCAGTGGTGGCTGGTGACTTCAAATCAATGGGGGGCTGCAGGAGACAGCTGAACGGGTGGGGTCAATGGGAAGGGGTGTGGCCAACTAGAAAGGGGAGGTGCTATGCTCAAAACCACAAAAACTGTAACTTTAATTAAATATGCTGCCCTGGGTGCCAAACAGTCATTATGAGAGTCCAATTAAGACAAAATGAAGTGTAGAAGAAAAAAATATTTTAATGCTTTGGCTGCATGACAGCTTACTTAATATCTAGATGGAAATAAAAAGGTTGTGAGGCATGAAAAAATAAATTACTTTTTAAATACATTACTGGAATGCCAGTCAAAACCAAGTATAAGAAAAACAAGCAGCACTCAACTCAAACCAATTCTGCTTGCACTGCAGTTCTAATTATAATTTATATTCAGCTTTATTAAAGTACCAAGTAACATGCTGAAAGTAGCAATCTCTGTGATTCCCCCATTTGTAAAAAATGTTTCTTATCCAAAAAAGACCTGCTGCCTGACAACAACTATCGACTTATTTCATGGGGAAAACATGATCAAAGTAAAAAATGAACAGCAAACAAGAAACAAGCTCAAGATACATTGCTTAAAGGATTACTGCACAGGTTATGGACCACACATGATAGATTTGCGTTCTGTTTAGTTTAAAGGTAAAGCCTGCAAAGACAACTGCAAGTCTCCAACAAATGTAATGAGCTTCTTAAAATAATGTAATCCTGTCTTTTATTAGAAATACTGTCATATGCATTTTAATAGCCAAGGCTTATACATCATCTAGTTATGTAAGTGTTCTCTGCATGGCAACAACAGAAAGGCTTTCAGTGTTGGCAGTTCTTTAACAGTATGCTTATTAAAGCCTACTTGCATCTTACAATCTCAGACAAGCTTACCTGATGGTCATTAAAGCATTGCTACTTAAACACAGAGCAACAGGCACTTTCTGAATAATAATAAGCATAAATCAACAGTATAAAATATGACAGAAACCAGAACATTCTGCAACATCAAGGACAGATGAAAAGCCACTGTAGTACTTGTGTCTACCTTGGATGGGGGGATACGCTACACATTTACACTGCATAACAGCTCCTTGCCTTGCTTGGACACATCCAGAGTCACTACATGGGGGAGTGGGGTGCAACATGTATGTCACAATTTGAAATGTCTCCGGCTGACTGTGATTGCCCTGACACATTTGTCATACCTCTCAACCTCAGAGCAAGAAATCTGGACAAAGCCATACATAGAAGTGGGACAAAGGCCCAAAGATAAGGAATTTTTTTTTAAATATTGCTCTTATAAACTTAGAAAGATAATAGAATAGTAGGTTTTGCATTAGTATGAATTCTCTGAAGGGTATGAAATTTGAATCTCAAATGTCTGTCATTATTTTTTAACTTCAGTCTTTAATGATTTACCACTAATTTGCCAAAAAAACACAATTTTATGAAAAATGGACCAAAAATGTGATGCAAAAATATAAAATAGCCACACAATACAGCTGGGAACCTGTCAAAGAAGGGGCACTTTTTAATATTAGTACTGCTATCTTGAGCAGCTGACAAAATAAAAGAATCTACATGCATTTCTGAAATAAAAGTAATCTATAATTATTACAGTTATTTATTAATTGTAAACCCTCCATGATTTCTTCCAGAATTGCCAAATTATTAGGGGAAGAGCAACATTTTGAGCCAAAATCGGGGACAGTGGAAAGGTTTGTATATGCATAATTCTATAAAGCAATTTATTTGCACGTACCTCTCAACCTGTTAATGCAGGAAATCTGGACAAGGCCAAATATATTGGGGGAACATATAAACAGAACTAAAAATTACTCTTGGATAAACTGAGACATTTGATAGAATAACAGGTCTTCCTTTAGCATGCATTTTTCTGAAGGTTATGAAGTCTGAAACTCAGTGTCTGTCATTATTTAGTGACTTAATTCCTAAATGATTTGACAAAACAAAATCACAAATTTTATGAGGAACAAATCAAAAATTAGAAGCAAAAATCTATTCATTCCGTGAAAATCTGGACAGTTTAGAGGTATAGTTCAGCTGGGGCTGTCTTTGAGTTTGCCGATCTCCCCCCTCACAAAATCATGGTCAAATGGAGCCTCCCCCCTGCAGCCATTCCAATGAACCATTACTTGGCTATTTCACCCCATTTACCATAATCACTAATGTGCATACTGCTTTACTTCTACGATAATTTGAACTTCATTTGAAAGTTTTATTTTGCATTTTACAGCACAAACACCAAGACATCTGCGAAGCAAAGCAATGCAGTCTCATAATGAAAACAGTCTTAGTACTAAAACTTCTCTTCCCTTGAAACTCACATTCATTGAAACAGGATTGAAACCCACATCCAAAGAAAATACATTTGGCTAGTGGCAGATAAAGATTAACTTTGGCCTGTTTTCAAATGACAGGCCCCTTGCACACAAAACATACATGTGTTCTGTGATGCACCTTTCTGATTGCATTAAATTATATTCCTTGTATAATACAGTACAGTTGTTAGAGGGTATTTTAAATTTATTATTTTGAACATTTTTCCAGTAAACAATGAAACAAAATGCATGCACCAATAATAACAAAACTGCCTAATTGAGAACATTTCCATCAGAAAAGTCTACTCAAACTTCTACACTCCACCAGTATCAGTAAATATGCACAATCTCTACAGAAGTAATAGTCATCTAAATAATTCCACATTAAAAAGATATGTAACTAATGAAGAGGTTGCTGCTAGCAAACAACTTTATATTTCATTGTTTCATCTACAAAGTGCCTGTTGCCCTAGAGGAATAAATTGCCTATATTACATTTAAAAAAATCATAAGCTAGTAATATTGCAATAGAGAATGGATGGCAAATAATGGACGGGTTCATAGTTACTGGGTATCTTCGCCAAAGAGGACATCTTCAAGATGGCAGCATCCACCCCATTTACAACACAGTACAATGTCAGCAATGTATCTACATACTGTGGGAGTAGAACCCACAGCCTTCTGCTTCAAAAACAAGTACACTACCTGTTAAGCTATTAACAATGCAAGCTGTCTCAGCATAAGCAGCACTAAACTTCTCTTCCCCTGCAGCTCTCAGCTCCCTGTAAAATCTACTCAACACTTGGCTATATCTCTCAACTTTGCAGCACAAGAAATCTGAAAAATGCCAAAATGTATTGGGGATTGACAAAATCCCAAAAACCAGGGACACATTTTAAACATTGCTTGTATAATCTTGGAAATTTGCTAGAATAAAATGCTGTGTTACCACCATGAATTTCACTGCCAAGTCTTGAACCCAGGACCCTGTGCAAAATAGTCAGAGCAACATACCACTATGCCATATCAACTGTTTTGTGAAAGAGAGGAAGACTGAAACATAAATGGCTACCATTTAGTGAATTCAGTTCTCACCATAGCTGTCATCCTCTTAGCATAAAACACCTGGACAAAACCAGTAATGGGGGAATACAGCCCTCAAACATATTCACTGAATTCAGTTCTCACCATAGCTCTCAACCTTAGCACAAAAAACCTGGACAAAGCCAATAATGGGGGAATACAGTCCCAAAAATAGGGACACATTTCAAATGCTCATCTTATAAACTTAGAAAATTGTTTGAATAAAAGGTTTTGTGTTACTATGTACTTTCTGAAGAATATGACGTTGGAAATTCAAATGCCTGTCAATTTTATGCTCTTCATTAGCACTCTTGAAGAAAAATCTTGATGATTGGATGGGAAATAGAAAATTCACTCTGGGATCACTTCTGTGGCTCTGCTCGACAGAGGCACTGGAAAATAATTTTCTTGGGTGGCGAAAGCCAGGGTACCTTTTTGTCTAGGCTTATATAGGCTCTAGGGCCAATAAACTAGTACCTACCTATGAACCTATGATTCTATGAACATTTGTTAACCAGAAAAGTCTGACTTGGAATAAAAGCCAATTTTCAGCAGAGGCCCAGGGAGAAATACTGCAGACACATGTCTTTGTAACATGGGAGGACACCAGAACAAGAAAATAAGGTCAGGACAGTGATAAAGCTGAAACTGTAGCTAGGTGCACGAATCCAATAAATACAACTCCAGACAAACGCCAGATACTTTAATAAAACAATAAAGCTTTTGGATTACAAATCCTTCTTCAGTGTTGGAATACCTATACTGAATTTGAAAACCTTAAATAGTCAAATAAACAGTCACATGATAACAGCCAGCCTATAAACACAAAAATATGCAATAATCATTTAATTACTTTAAAATTGTTTCTATGTATAAAAGTATATATTAAATATACATAATAAAATTAATAAAACCATTCATTATCTTATTTCTTTCTGCTTTTTAACTAATATTGGTTTAATAGTCAGTGCAATATTTAGTCCTGGTTTCATATCAGCTCTCAGTCTAATTATCCAGGTATATTCTCTATTCTCTAGAACATTGTTTAGGTCCCCACCCCTAATCTGCTTATGAACCAGAACAAACCCACACAAACACAGGGAGGACACACAGCCTATCTGGACCTTGCCAAGGCCTTCAACACCATACCCCACTCTGGAATCATAGACAAACTTACTAAGTTGGGCATTAATCCCTACATCACTCTATGGGTTGCCAACTAGCTTACTGACAAAACCCACACTATAAAAGTAGCCGACTGCAAATCCATCTCCAGACAAGTGACAAGTGGAGTACCTCAGTGTTCAGTCCTGGAACTGCTCTTGTTTGGTATCTACTTCTCTGAAGTACAGGCCAACACTAAGGGACTCTGACTAACAAACTTCACAGGTGACTGCAAACTGGGAGCCATTATTGAACCTCAAATGATGTGGATATTCTACAAAAGGGCCTTACAGAAACAGATGCTTGGTGCCAGAGCCATCGGCTCAAGCTCATTTCCAAGAATGTATGGTTATCCCCTTTGTGAAAAAACATGTACCTGTGAATTACCACATAGGTGGCAGTACACTAAACACCAAAAGTATGATAAGAGACTTAGGGACACAAGTGGACAGTGGTCTCACCTTTGATAACTACATTGCCACAACAGTCAGGAAATCCTTCTATGTGGCACACTTCATCACTAAGGGCTTTTCATCCAGAAAAAATGAGGTCATTGTCCCACTGTACTCATCCCTCATTAGACCCATTATATAATACAATGCCCCATTTTGTATGTACCTCTCAAGACATCTGCAGCAACTGGAAAGCCCACAGAAATACCTCACTAAAACAATCACAGGCCTAAAGCAGATGCCTTATGCTGACCGTCTAAAAAAGCTCCACCTATACTCTGTCGCATATCGTTTACTCAGAGGCGATCTCTGCTTAACATACAAGGCAATGTCAAACCCAGAGCTATTGGACATGCTACACTTAAAGAAATCCCAATCCCTCAGAGACACATGCTCCAGGGATCTAAACCTTGTCATCACAAAGAATAAAACATGCTGGAGAAATAGGTTCCTGACCCAGAGACTTCCCCAGACTCTGGAATAGACTACCCATACATGTCAAGCAGAGCACCTCTTTGGCCCTCTTCAAAATGAACCTTGATGATTGGATGGGAGATAGGAAATTCACCACAGAGATCACGTCAGTCACCCTGCTAGACAAGGTTCCAGGGAAATAAATACTGCGGGAAGATATAGCCAGGGAATTGTTAAGGTTAGGCTTGTATAGGCCCTAGGGCCGATAGTCTAGTACCAACCTATGAACCTATGAACATGCAGACTCCACACAGGAGGCACCCCAGCCAAGAATCAAACCAGAAAGCCTCTAGCTGTGAGGCAACAATGCTACCACTGCACCATCAACTATTTAAGGAATTAAACACTCAGAAACCACAGATTTTACAAGGAACATAGCAGGACAAATTATGAGGCAAAAATCTCTAAAAGTTTCATAAATGGTGGTGGGTAGGGAATTCAGGATCTTGTTACCTGTAGCCAAGGTACAGGGTTCTAGCCCCACCAGCAGGTATCCTGTGCTCTCTCTAGCCATCAGTACTCACTGAGTGGGGCATTACACACTCACACACACACACACACACACACACACACACACACACACACACACACACACACACACACACACACACACACACACACACACACAAACACTAAAACTATCATCCTGCAATGCACAGCTTAGATTCTCTTACCAGATTTCCATCCTGTGTTCGCAAACCTGCAACAAGCTTGCTTCCAATGATACAATCCACAGTTTGCTTTCTGGTACCTGCAAAGTAAAAGTAATCCACAGCAAGACGCAAAGTAAACCACAGCAAGACTCAATAGCTCTCTAAGCTCCTGCAGCTCGCATTCATACCGGAATGCACACTTCCGGTTTCGTGGCTCTTTCCAGGAATGGTCCAAGACTGCTGACTCTGCAGTCTAATCCCCTTCCAATCTGTGTGGTTAGCACTGCTTAGACTTCTGGGTAATCAGCAGTCTGCTTCCTTCTTCCTGAATAAAGCAGCAGTCCAGATTCACTTTGTATGGAGGATTTGGAGGACTGTAGGACTGTACCATTGTGGTTCACAGCTGGGGGTGCTGCAGACCTGCAGTCCGATATCACGAGCCACCACTGTGCAGTTGTCATATATCTTCCTGTATGTTACTGGAAATCATGTCTGGAAGTTGCATTGCTTTCTGCTGAGCAGCTGCAGAACCCTCCCCAGTCAGTTTTTCTTCCTCTTTTTTGTAGCTAATTGTTTTCCAGGTGTTCCACACTTTTCCCTCCCTGGCATCCAGGCAGTACGTCCACTAGCCAGCCACTGACATTTACCCATAAACACAAAAGTCTACTGGCCTTCTCTGTTGAGTTTCTGTTTTCACACTTGAAGAGCCAGAACCAAGCTGTTATTCAATGTGCAGCCATCTTGGAAGTCATTAATGATAATATTTATTTGTTTATTGACATTTGATAACCAAGTTGGTGGGCTGTCACCAGACCTTCTTCAGCCATGGCGCAGCTTCATAAGAGCAACAGCTTAGTACATCACGTATTAAGCAATGTGTCATCAGCTAGAAAAGCAAACAAATTACAATGCAGATTGCAAAATAGATTCAGATTTACAAGAAATATTTTCAGTATTCAAATATTTACAATGCAGATAAAGAAAGACAACTGCAGATTTACAAATAATATTTTAATTTCATGGCTGCGCAAAATTTGACAATAACAGCTTCATTTAATAGTCAGTTAATACTTGTTTGTCTTTTCTGCTTTTCCTGGTTAGGGGTCGCCACAGTGGAACTCCGGTCTGCTAATGACTGACAGTAGATTTTTTTATGGTGCCGAGTTGCCAGCCCGACGCCCAACCTTCAGCAAAGGCACACCCATTCACGCATGTCTTTCGGAGGCCACTCAACCGTGGGGAGGGCATGCAGACTCCACACAGAAGGCACTCCAGCTGTGAATCGAACAGGAGAACCTTTTGCTGTGAGGCAACAACACTACCGCTGTACCACCGTGGCTTCATACTATGTAACGGTAAATACTTTGTGCTTTACAATTGCCAGTACAAAATACTTGGTAAAATAGCAGAAAAGTTACAATACAGCTTTTGATGTCAAAGCAGCAAAAACAATAAAATACATATTGAGGAAGGTAAAAGTGACTGCAGCATTAATGTTCTATACAGTATCGATACTGTGGCAATGTGCTTGAAGTGGGCAACAAGCATAGCTTTTTTGTATTCCTGAACATATCTATATGTGAGTATGCGGGGGGGGGGGGTGATTTTCAAATAATATTCACATTATATATCATATACATTTCAGTATTCACAGTATCTCCAGTTGGTATTCAAAAGCAAATTACGCTGTAAAATTTCTAGGTGACTATACATTCCACAGAAATACATAGAAGAGGGAAAACAGGATAGATATTAAAAGTATAAAGTTCAAGGAGGAGAGGGCAGAGGAGTAGAGAGGGGGAAATAGAGGAATAAAAGAGGGGAGAGATGGAGATGAGAACTGGACTTAGGGAAGCTGGAATAAGCAAAGGGGAGTTGATGAGAGTTATACAGAGAAGAAGTAAGAATGGAATCTCAAATGGACAATGGTTAAGGAAGGGGGAGGGTGACAGTGAATAGAATGAAACAAGATGACAGCGAAGTTGAACCCTAGGATGTAAGGATACCATTAGCATAAGATAGCAGAAAAAATAAATGAAAACTCAGATACTATGGACATTTCAGATTGGTTGGGTAGACTGGGCCAGGTAAGGAAAGAGGAACAGCGGTTAGAGATGACATGCATATTTTCATTGGTTACAGATGTGCAAGGACAGTTTTATGGTTGTCAGGCAAATATTAAATAATGTTGATTTTATAAAGCTGTCTGCACAGTTACAACTCCAAAAGACAAAGAGAAGAGATTGTAGTGCTTCCTTGAACTGAATAAATCTAGGTGGAATTCTAATGCTTTGTTGACCTAGAGATTTTAACAAATTTTTGGAAATAAGACCTGAGTATCCAGCTAGGAGCATACAAATAAATGGCAGTTGATTGACTGGACATTTATTATGGGAACAGAGTATGTAACTGGACTTGTTTATTGATATGTAGGCTATATTTTAATTTATGAGCAATAATAAGGTGGAGTAGCTTTGTGCTGTCAGACATCTTACTGTTTGTGCCTAAGGATGTGATGAGTAAGTCAGGTTCATACAAATCATAAAGCCAGGGAGAGCCACATCACCCAGTACTGGTGGGAGGCAAACACTGTCCTCGTTTAAGTTGTATCACAGGTGAAAATCTGCAATCACCCATCTAATGAAGTCTGGTTTTAAAGGTTGTTAAAGAAGTGCTAGCTTGTTGCCTTTCACCTAGCACTCAGGATTAAGGCTATGAGTCAGGGTCTACTTTGAATGAGTGAAAGCTCATTTCAACAAAATTCACATTACTGAGACGAGTTTGCCGAAATTCCATATAATCGAAAACTTACAAGAATGAATCACAGAAAACCAAACAGCAGTTATTAATTTGCAATCAGTCGTAGCAGTATTAAAATAGATGTAAACATGCACTTTTCCCCAAGGTAGTTCGATCTCGGAGTTGGTATATTTAATTTGCGGGAGGGGGGCGCAGGGGTGCTACCTGCAAAAACGATGTTAAAAAGCAACTGTAGTGTTTTATGTAGTACAAGACTTTTATTTCATGTGTTAATTTATTAGGATATGTGTACTTTACTGCTGACTGATTTGCCATGTATGTTTTTATAGAAAGATGTAGTGTGGGAACAGAACAGAGTGTATTTTATTACAGTAATGTTTCTTTAAGGTTTTGTGGTATTATGGGAAGAGTCAGTAGTGGGAGTTTGTGATTGCCATGTAGGGTGAGTTATTTGAAAATGTAGCTTATTGGAAGGTTTCTGTTTATTTTTTTTTATTAGAGAATCACTTTATAAATTGGTCAGAGATATCCCGGGATCTGTATTCGTTTTTTTGTGATTCGTTCTTGTAAGTTTTCGATTTTATGGAATTTTGGCAAAGTCATCTCAGTATTGTAAATTTCATTTAAATGAGCTTTTGCTCATTCAAAGTAGACCTATGAGCCAACACCAAGCTGATTCCTGTGATTCCATCCACATCCATTAGCCTGCTGTGTTACTCTGAGCAAGCCACTTAACCAGGCAGTTTTCTCGGTCCGAAAAAAAATCCATGTGTACCAGTGTTCTACTCCAGTTAACAAATAAATAAATAAAACAAAAATCTTCTGCTTGATAGCTTGATAGCTTAATATCTGAAGGCAACCTATTTCAGAAACAGAGAATATGTTGGGTTAGGAACTTGCTACGCCATCTTGTTGCTGATGTGGTAGCATGAGTCTGTAGAGTAGGTGTTTGCTTTACCATTTGTTCTGTTTAGATGAAGGATTTCAAAGAGTGCTGGATCATTTACAGCTCAGAAGGCTAAGACTCTGTAGAAGGACAAGGCTTTTACTCTATTAGAGTACCTACAGCTACTTGGACCTGAGACCTTTTTGATGAAAAAACATTGCAGTCTCTCAGGCTGATTTAGGTACTTAGGTACATATCAGAGGAGGCATGTTATTTGGTAGTGGCCTAGTAAGGCAGGAATAAAGTGGGAGTATAACTTCTTTGGATCTTGTGGAGGTTACACAAAGGAGAAATTGTGCAAGGCAAAAGGATTTTCTAACCACTGTAGAGACATGGTATGTGAAGTTCAAACAAGATACCATATTAGACAATAGTGTGACTCTCTCTTGTTGACATTAAGTATAAGGCTAGAATCTGACAGCTATTTTTGGATACTTGTGCAGGCTAATTGTGAATGATCTTTACCTTCCTTTATGAATTTTGCGGAGGACTGAAGGATATGGTAGTCTACCTACTGAATGAGGTGTCCAGGGAATAAGGCAGAGAATATGTTACTGAAAAAAGTACTAAAAAAGCAGTGGAAGTAATATTAAACCCTTGAATGCAGTGATGCCTATAAATTCAGCCTTAAAGAGCAAATCATTCTAACTCACAGACTGAGTACAATCAGACAGATTGCTAGTGAACCATTTAATGCATTTCTGACCAATGCCAACATCTGTTAAATGTGTAAAACTGGATGGGAAATCATACAGAAGGCTTTACAAAAGGCTAAGAAGCAGACAGATAAGTAATTCACCAGCTGATTTATCTAGATTATTTTTTTTCAAATATTTTCCATTAAAGGTCATAATGAAGTTTTTCTGCAGCCAGAGTAAAATCCATGTGTTCTTGGTTGCTGAGAAGAATTTGTGATGCAACACATAAGTACATATTTCCCTATGCACACCCATCTTGAAAATATTAGAGGTAGGTAAGAGTAAGATTATGAGCCTATACTTAGGGTGAAAGATGTACCTCCTTTACATAATGACACAAAGATGTAAGCTTTCCAATATTTGGGCAAATAGATTTCCATAATAAACAGGGATACTGGAGAGACAAGACTAAAGACGCTGGTGGGAGGATGTCAATTGCTAGTTAGGTATGCATGAGTTTACTGAGAAATTTCTGGACTAGGGAAAAGAGTACTGGGGTGAAATGGAAGGAGAGAATAATCTTATCCTGGGCATAGGTTTTGGAAAGAGAATGGATGTCTTGACATAGTGCTCACTAAATGCATTTGTGATAGCAATGAATGATACGTTTGAAGAGCAGAGGGGTATGTGTTCTTACCCAGTCTGATGTGTTGTACAATATTTTTCCTTTCAGAAGGTATTAAGATTTTTTTCTGTAACTATGGCCATTGAGAAATTAAGATTTTCACTAGAAAAAAGGGATTCTTTCAATTTGTTTCTAAGTTCTTGATTCATATATAGAGCTTCAGTGGTCCTATTATGGATGTAGATTTTCAGGCTATATCTCTGATAGGTTCATAGGTTCATAGGTAAGTACTAGGCTATCTGCCCAAGGCATTTATAAGCCTAGCCAGAATGTGTTGGATTTCGCCACCCCCTTAGATTAGTTTCCTGTACCCCTGTCCAGCAGAGCCATTAGTTTCCTGTGCCACTGTCCAGCAGAGCCACTGCAGTGATCCCCGGGGTGAATTTTCTGTTTCCCATCCACCTGTCAAGGGTTCTCTTGAAGAGTGATAGTGAGGGGCTCTGCCTGATATATATTGGAATCCTGTTCCAAAGCATGGGGAGTCTCTGGGACAGGAATCTATCCCTCCAGCATGTCCTATTTATCGTTGCGGTGAGGTTTATATCTCTAGAGCATGTGGCTCTCCAGGATTTGTTTTTTTTTTTTAGGTGGAGCATGTCCATCAATTCTGGGTTGGACATGGCCTTGTATGTCAGGCAGAGATCACCTCTGAGTAAGCGGTATGCAACCGAGTACAGCTGGAGTTTCTTGAGTCGGGCTACATAAGGCATCTGTTTGAGGCCAGTAATCCTCTTGGTGAGGTACTTTTGTGGTCTTTCCAGCTGTTGCAGGTGTCTTGTAAGGTACATCCCAAATGGGGCGTTATATTCTATGATGGGTCTAATGAGTGATGAGTAGAGAGGCACAATAACCTCTTTTTTTCTAGATGCGAACCCTTTTGTGATTAGGTGGGCCACATAGAAGGAGTTTCTAACTATCTTGGCAATATGATTATCAAAGGAGAGATTACTATCTACTTGGGTCCCCAAGATCCCTTATTACATTTTCTGTATTTAGGGGACTACCACCTATGTGGTAGTTCGTGGGTACTTTGTTTTTTTCCAAAGGAGATGACTATGCACTTTTTGGCATTTAGTTTGAGGCCATGATTTTGACACCAGGTATCCATCTCAGTGAGATCCTTCTGGAGGGTGTCTGTATCATCCGGGGAATCAATTATGGCCCCTAGTTTGCAGTCATCTGTGAACTTGGTCAGCCATAGTCCTCTTATGCTTGCCTTTACCTCTGAGAAGTATATACCGAACAGGAGGGGTCCTAGGACTGAGCCCTGGGGGACGCCACTTGTAACCGGTTTAGAGTCGAACATAGAGCCTGCAACTCTAACCATGTGGGTTCTGTCCATGAGCCAGTTGGCAACCCATCTTGTGATGTAGGAGTTTATGTTCAAGCCGGTGAGCTTGTATATAATACTAGAATGGGGAATGGTGTCGAAAGTCTTTGCAATGTCTAGGTAGGCTGTATGGACCTCCTTTCCCTTGTCTAATGCCTTGGTAACTATCTCAAAGAAGTCCACTAGGTTTAGGAGGCATGATCTGCCCTTAACAAAGCCAAACTGGGTAGGGTCCAAGGATTGGAGGTTCCCAATGTCTCTGTTAATGAGTTCCATGATGATGCGCTCCATAGCCTTGCAGACCAGGCTAGTCAGGCTTATAGGGCGAAAGTTCCTGGGGTCCATTGTGGTTCCACCTTTGTGGAGCGGGATAACTGTTGCTGTGTGCCATTCTGTGGGTACGTAGCCTGTAGAGAGGCTGAGTTTGAACAGTGTGTTTAGGTGAGGGGTTAGTTCATTTTGGAGCTCTTGTAAGACACAGCCTAGATAGACCAACAATTACCATTTAAAGACAATATGAAAAGCTTCATTATGTTAAAAAGTTATTATTCCAACCTTTTATGTGTAACAGCTTTTTGCTAAGTATCTAGTTCCAGCTTGTATTACATGCATATACAGTTGTTTCTTGTCATAGCCATTTGAGCCCATGCCACATCTTACAAAACTGTTTGTTTTATTCAAAGTCCTCAAAAAAAATAAAATAAAATAAAAATAAATACACCAGTATGCCCCTAAAACCTATTAGCTAACACACAAAATTATATACATTTTCAAATATTGAAGTTTTACCCTCCTGATAGGAACAATTGTCCCAAACTGATAGCCACATTCATAGACTTTGGTTAACCTAAAACAAATGTTATCTGTGCTAAGACACATGATACAGCACTACTTCTACTAAGTGCTGTGTGTTTGTCTTATGTTTATTGCTCTCCCAGACTGAGAAAATATTTGAATGTTTTCAGAAACCATTATCTTTTAACCATTGAAAGAAAGCCATTGAAATAAAGAAGTCTTCTGCTTTTATTGCTCTTTATCAGATTGCCTCCATGGAGACATGAGAATCAGATGCAGAATTGCTTCTACAAGCATTTATTTAAATGCTTTTTCTTCACCTTAAGGTAAATTGTAAAATCATTTTGTTTCAGGTTTTTTAATACACTTCTCTAAGTTCCTGTTCACACATGCATTCAAAAATACTTATTGTCTCTTGTGATTTATGTCAATCAATTGAAAACTCTTTAATCAAGTTCTGACTGATAAAAAAGGAAAGGCCAAAACAACTTTCAGCAAACATTGGAAGAAAGTTGTTTTACAGGGACAAGCTTCCCTGCACCCTCCATGTGTGTGTGTGTGTGTGTGTGTGTGTGTGTGTGGGGGGGGGGCACCCAAACCCCAAACTTAAATATACCTGCTCCGAAGTAGCGCAGCAGTAGATGAAAAAGAAAACTCCACTGCCAGTGAAAGTTGTTTTGCACAAATGTCTTAGCTCGACCAGCCCTCACTAAAATAGTTGTTGATTGATTGACTAATTTCTGTCTCTTGTAGGGGAAATGATTAAGGTCTTACATTTAAACTGTTTGTCAATATGTTTGTTTACCATGTCATTTAGTAACCATTTCAAATTCAGTTCTCTAGCAAAAAAGTTTGAGCTACTGTAATATTCTAGTCAAATGGCTTATTTATTTGCATTCCCATTTCTTTACCGGGATGGTCCACTGGGCCGAAATGAACCCATTTTCAGTGGAAGCCCAGGGAGAAAAGCTCTACAATGAAATGTACATCAATCAATACATAGATAATATCAATGCAATACATTAATACATTGACAATACATCAATACATGTATCAATACAATACATCAAATTAATGCACGTCAAAAACATCAGTATACAATACTTACAAGAAGTAGATTATCATAATGAGTATAGCGATGCAAGAGTTGCAGAAGCAGTTGAATGAGCAAGGTAATAATCAGAGACATTCTTAGGTTACTATGTAAAGGTTGAAATGTTTTGTGCAAACTGGTATATGCTTAGTTAGGATAAAGCTTGGCATAGTTAGTTACATCTATTGAGAAAAGATTATGCATCCTTGCCTAAAGAGAAATCATAAGCTTACATGAAGTTAAGCCAATATGAACCAGATGGAGTTATAAACTAAAATCTAAGAAAGGCAAAATGATAGAGGAGACAGAATGAGATTATACAGAGAAGTGGTTAATGTGGATTTAAGGTATTATCAAGTTGTGAGAAGCGTAGATTTGGCACAAATGCAGTGCCATAGAGAGGAAAGGTGTTGTTTCAGGGATTTTTTAAAGAGGCCTGCATTACTGGCAGTCCTGAGTGATGATGGGAGGGTGTTCCATAGCTTGGAAATAGTAAAGGAGTAGAGCATCTGACTGGCAGAAAGGTTGTTTTTTTTTCTACATTCAGGAGCAGTTGATGTTTGGATCAAAGGAGTTTATTTGGATGGTACTGGGTGAGTAGGGAAGAAAGGGCAGGGCAATTTGATGGCTTGAATATAAGTTTATGTGTAGTGGTTAATTGTAGATATGTAAGATAGTGTGGGTGTTCTAGCCAGTTTAGTAGGTGTATTGAGGCACAATGGTGGGGTGAATATTTTGCATTGGTTATGAGTTTTGCAATTTTTATTACAGCATGAGTCAAGTTTGGATTTAAAGGAAAACTGGATGGTGGTAAAAAGAGGAACACCATATAATAGAGATGGTAGCAGAAAGGAAGTGGCCAAGGATAGTTTAGTGGGGTGGTTGAGGAAGTATTTGTGTCTACAGAGTGGATAAAACAAAATTAAAACCTTTTTTCAACATGCCAAATTGATCTCCAGTTAAACATATCTCAGATGAACTATAAAGTTGGTACTTTGGTACCTATTATTGGTGATCATGGCATTCATCTTCTCTCCCTGTGGGTGTTCTTCTTGCCTGTACCCTCCAGCTGTGATCCCCTTTCTGAAAGTCCTAATATCTATCCCATTTGCTTAGCTCCTATTGGCGTTAGATTTGGGATTGATTTAATGATTGTCTCTTGGTTCTGTGGACTAAATGGAGGATCTTGAACACCCCTGCTTGGCAATTACAGGGTGTGACATTTCATTTGTTGCATTAATACTTCCTACTGTAGAAAATAGCTCCTTTCTCCTGGTTGACAACTGATTTATTTAGTTGCAGGGTTAGTTTATTATGAGGAACAAAATATGATTTTCTTCCTTATCATGCAACTGCTTTTTCCTTTTCTTTTCTTTAATACTGGTTACGTGACTTCCCTATAGCTGCGTGATATCATCATTATGTGGCATATACAAGGTGCAGCTAGAATGTGATAATGTCTTAGTGCTGAGCCTTTCTACTTCAGTCCTTAATCTAGACATTGAAAACTCATACATTTTGACTAAATGTGGATTAATCTGATATCCACATGTTCAAAAAATTCCATAAATTCTATGTAAAGTGTATTACTTAACTCCACTTCATTTGGATGCTTAGACAAATGCAATTGATTTTTTGGTTCTATATTACAAGATCAAAGCTTTACTTAATTGAATAAGTAAAGCTTGAACTTGTAGTATCAAAACCGTAAATTGTTGAACGGTCGATTTAACCCAGGGAAACACTTCCCTTGGCCATTCTGTGAAGTATGCCCGTTTCTCCAATTTGGAGCGATCTTAGAGTTGGTATATTTAGGTAGGGGGTGTGTGGGGGATTTCTGATGTAAAGTTTTTTTTTTTGATTCGGCCAAGGGAAGTGTTTCCCTTGGTTGAATCGGCTGTGTGACAATTTTAGCTGTCGATATTACAGGATTGAGCTTTAGTTATTCGATTAACTAAAGCTTTGATGTTGTAATATAGATGCAATTTTTTCACCTTGGCAAATTCTTTGAAAAGCATTTAATTTATACTTAAATTGCTTATTTTTATGTACTTTTAACTTTAAATTGATGTTGCCATTACTGGTCTCTCCTGAAGTGTTATCATCAGCTACTCCCAAATCAAAAGGAGTCTGTGTGTTGTTGGAAACAATTACTAAAGTCCTTTTTAGTACCATACTAACTGTTGCAAGCCTTGGGATTACTTTTACTCGCTGCATCTGTACTGGAACCACTTGGCAGTCTTCCAGTTGTACCCAGTATTTAAGAGGCATGAAACCCATCCCTATTATATCCTGCATTATCAATGGCTCACAGTAAATGTGTAGACCTCACCAGGATTAGATAACCATCAAGACCACTGTGTCCATTACAAAGAATCACAACGTGCATTCTTCTCCATCTCAGCCTGAAATCAACCAATAACAACATTGCTTTGAAAGGAAGAACAGGCCAAGGAAAGCCATAACTGATAAATACACCAAAAAGATTCCTATTTTGAGAAAATAAAACTAACTTTATTTATTAATATAAACTGAGTAGTTTCATCTTACTGTTACTTAAGCTGTTCTCAGAATAAATTAAAGTCAGAAGCACAGCTTTAAATACTCCCACATAGCAATTGATGTTAACATATTCAGCCAGTCAGCAATCTGTTAAACCAGACATCCATGTTTATGAGTCTGAGATGACTCCTGTATCAAACTCATGAACAGCCACCACCATCCATGGAGTATATCAGGGACATAGGAAACACAAGTAATTGCCAGGCCTTTCTTCCATGTCACACACATACTGCATGTACACCTAGGGACAATTCAGATTGGCTAAACTGCCTGTTGCATGCCAGAAGGTAAGAAGAAACTGGAATACCCAGAGAAAACCCACAGAATTAGAGGGAGGACATGCAGACTCTGCAAAGAAGGTGCCCTAGAGAAAAATTAAACAGGAAAACCTTTGACTATGATGTAACAGTGCTATTCATTGTGCCACCAAACTGATAAATACTTTATCACTAGGACTGTTAAAATTCTCACATTTTTATCTTTTCTTTAAAGCATATTTTTAAACTTACATAGGCATTTAACCTATGGAACCTTCTAAGCATTTAATTTAATTTGCTACCACATTTTGTTAAATTATGGACATTTGTTTAGGTCACCCACACTTAAATTCAGTCTAGAACATCAATTACAATAAACATTTGTAAGGCTTTTACAAACCAAAGAGTACTTACACAAAGCATTTCTGAAGTTGTCTTTCTTAATTGCATGCAAGTGCTGTGACAACTTCCATGTGTTTTTTCCAGTGTAGAAGCTATCACAGTCATCACACATTATCATGTAAACAACTGCTGCCCAGAAGCATATTAATGCCCCGGTATGGTTATTCTATTGGTTTAATTTGTCCAAGTCTTTTGGTTTTCTAATACCGTGATGGGAATGGACCCCATTTCTAAGTCCAAGTATGATTAAAGTTCATGAAATTAATATTGGTTCAAACTTTGATGTTATCCAAAAGTGCTCTTTACAGCACCCGCAATGTGCCCAGAACTGACTCCTTCTACAATTCATATAAAGTTACATGTATCGTTAGCATATCTAAATATGAATATAAATAATTTTTTATGAGGCCAATTGCTCCTAGTATGTTGGAACTATCTGGGTAGAATATAGTTCTTCCACATTGCCCTCATTTCTGCCTGAAAATCCTGGTATTTATGATTTTGTGTCTCTCTGCACATAAGACATTGTAATAACTGGGTGTAGCAATTTCAGTGATAAATGCTACTTTTGTCTTCTTTTCATGGACTACTATATTTAATTTTCTTGCATCTATTTTTTGAACTGTTGGTAATGGGTGATCCCATTTGATATAAACTTCATTTTCTGTAATGTTCTGTGACTCAGTCATGTTTCCAATGTTTCTCAACTACTTCAATATTGTAATGTTTGATTAAATCCCAACACAACAGTCTTGTCATATTATAATGCCTTTCAGTATATAGGACCTTTGCCATTAGCATATCACAATCCAAAAAGAAGACTTCAACCAGCAACAAGCTGAGAAAGTGGTCTTCCACGAAAGCGGTTACATTTTTGTCATTAAAATTCTTCTATTTCTACTTCAGTTTGTTTTAATTATGCTGCTTTTTGCTGTTCATTGCTCTGCTGGTCGAAGTCTTCTTTTTGGATTATACTTTGCTGTGGATTTGTTCGACCCTTACCTGCAGGTGTTCCTGTTTCTCTTTTGGATTTACTTGTGTGCCATTAATATATCACACCCAGCAAGAAAATATGTGACTGTTTCCAATTCTGTTTTAGAATACTTGCATTTGTCTGTTTCCCCGACAAGTTCAATGGACTTTGTAAACCAACGTGTATGTAGTTCACTATCCTGGGCCGCAATATTAACCTTATGGTTTAAATTCACCTCTCTTAACCATTCCTGCCTCAGGTCCTGATTGACATGAGGATGTTTCAGGAGTTTTCTGTACTTGCAACTATATTTATGCCTTTTCCACATTTCTTGTCTTCTCATCTGATTCTTTACGTTATATTCTTTGTTTTTTTTTTCCCTGATTTTGTCCACTTCTGGTGTGATTTCCATTCCCTCTTGAAACCAATATGTTGTGTCTTTTGGCTTTTCCCGGTTAGGGGTCGCCACAGCAGAACTCTGGTCCGCTAATGATTGGCAGTAGAGTTTTACATGCCGAGTTGCCGGCCCTGACGCACAACCTTCAATGAAGGTACGCCCATTTACGCATGTCTCCACACAGAAGATGGTCTAGCTGAGAATCGAACAGGACAACGTCTTACTGTGAGGCGACAACGCTACCGCAGCTCCACCACCGCAGTATCCTCTTGAAACCAATATGATTCTGTTAAATGAAGCAGGGAAGTCATCTTGGACTTGTTGTCTTTGATGTTTTAAAAGTTTCACTATTTTTGGATCTTGTGAAGTCCGCAGATATGTATGCAGTTCTATGATTGCAGATCGATACATGTAATCAATTTTGAGGAGGCCCATACTTTTTTCAGAATGGGGAATATATAATCCTGATATACACTGAGTTTTGAAAATCATTTGATAAGCATGAAGCATTTTACTTGTTTTCCTGTCCGACTGATCCAAACCTTTTGAGGCCAGTCAATCACCCCAAAAATGTAAGTTAGAACAGGAAGAGCAAATTGCTTTATAGCTTGAACTTTGTTCAAAGCTGTCAAGGCTGTTATCAGTATTAATTTTAGTCTTCTAAAATATTCCTTACTAAGTTTTATTTGCGTTATTTCATGTTTTATTGTTGATCCTTCATCAATTCCCAAATATTTATACATTCCCTGCTGCTCAAGTTCCTTTGTATCACATTCCTGTCCCAGACTGATATTTTCTTTTTGCTGTAGCTTTTCTGCTTTAAAGGAAGCTTTTGCACATTTATCAAGGCCAAATGACATTCTTATATCATCTGAGAAAGTTTTGACTACTTGCAGTTGTGCTTTCAGTTCCTCATCTGATGAACTCTATAGTGTAAACCATCCACAAAACGAAGATGAGAAGTTCTTACACTGTTGTTTTCTGGGAGCTAAACTGTAGCCATGACCTAATCTGTTAAGGTAAGATTAATGGGTTAAGGGCATGGCAAAAGAACAGCAGTGACAAAGAGACCCCTGGAATATTCTCCTTTGAATTTTTATCCCTGAGGTAATAATGTGTCTTTTACCATGGCTTAGCTACAGAGTAGGTTGCCACTGTTTCTTGTTCAATAGTGTCATGTAGTCTATGTTTTATACATCTGTAAGCACTCCTTTATCCATGAATGTGGGATGCTGTCAAATGCTATTTTGTAGTCTATCCATGCCATCCTTGGATTCTTCTCCTTTTTACAGTTCTCCATTTGGCCTTTATTTAACAACAAACAATCCTTTGTTCCATATGACTTTCTTTTAATTACCATTTTGTTCTGTTGCCATGATTGAGTTTTCTTCTAAATGTCTATAAGCTCTATCAGCATCAATTCCAGTGTATAGTTTATACATAGCAGGAAGGCAAGTTATTGGTTTATAGCTTTTAGGACAGCTTGTAGGTTCATTTTTAAGGGGAGAGAATCATTTTTCCTATTGTTAACCAGGTTTGTGTCTCTTTGGGATGTGCGTATAAATAGTTCTTACTCAGGGCTAAATTTCCGTGTGAAGATGTTAATACTTTTTGTCAGAAATTAGGTACTGCATCTGTGCCTGGGATTTTCCATTTAGGAGATTTTCTTAATTTTATTTCAATTTCTCTGGCCATTACTTCATCTCATTTCATATCCTGTACATTTGAACTTCTTACTGTTTCTTTTACTTCTTCTGTCTATTCAGCATCTTTGTTATGTCCCATAGGATCGTCATAGGTATTTCTCCAAAATATGTCTATTTTTTTCTTTTCTTTTTTTTTTTTTTGATGGTATTCTATTCCTTTTGCCTTGTTTCCCAGTTCTGTATAAACAATTTGATGGATTTCAAATGGGTAGAAATATCTCTTTTTTAGATGTAGATGGGGTGAGTTTACAGACTAAGGTACATAGAAAATTTGAGCAAGGTACCAATTATGTACATAGGGACAGTTGCCATCCTGTACATACTCTAGAAGCTCTTCCTTATGGTGAAATGCTTAGGATACTTAGGTTGTGTAACAACATGGAAGATCTACGGAAAAAAATGAAAATAACAGCGGGAATGTTTAACAAAAGAGGATATGAAAAAGGCCTGATGGAATACAGTTGGAAAAAATTATGCTCTTTTATAAATGGGAATAATACTAAATATTTTTCAAATACAGCCTTATGTAAGGACATTGGTAATAAATGTCTAAAGACTATATATTTTGTCTCTACTTATGGATGGCACAGTTCCAAAATTTCTGAAGTAGTGAGATATTTTTGGAACTATTTATGTTCTTTGAAAAATGTAACTTCGTGGCTGAAAGCCAAGCTAGCTTTTTCTTATAGAAGAGGTAGAAATATACAGAATTTTATTGTTAAAAGTAAATTTAGTATTCCAGAGGTGAAAATGAATCTAAATATATCTAGTGTTGGAACTGTGGGTTGTAACAGATGTAAAGCATGTAAGTTTATAGTACATAAATTTGATTTTATTAATAAGATTCCATTTAATACCAGTAGCATTTTTACTTGTAGTACAGAAGCAGTGATATACACACTTAAATGTCCGTGTGATTTATATTATATTGGACAAACAAAAAGAGCTTTCAAGATCAGACTGTTAGAGCATATTAGGGATATAAAAAATAAGAAACAAGAGAGCTCTATTGCAACCCACTTTGAACATTTTCATAATAGTGATGGTGGGGGGCTACAAGGCACAGTTATGGAAAAGATTAAAACTTCAAAGTTTAATGAAAATGTTTTAAATAACAGACTGGTGACTAAAGAGTCTTTATTTATTCTTAAATTTAATACATTGCATCCATGTGGTCTCAATGAAGAGCTTAATTGGAAATATTTGATCTGATATTTTAATTGAATAATTGTTTGTATAGAGTATAAGAGGCAAGTCTTTTTGAATGCATTTTACTCCTTGAAGGCTTTGGGATAGAGCTGAGACGTCAGAGTTTTATTGTACCTAATAAATCTGTGGAATACGCTGGCTGGTTGTTTTTTCATTTCTCCAAAATATGTCTATTTTTTCTCTTTTCTTTTCTTTTTTTTTTTGTGATGGTATTCTATTCCTTTTGCCTTATTTCCCAGTTCTGTATAAACCTTTTGGGGGGGCATCAGTGAATTGTTTATTTTGTACTTTTCCTTTTTGTTTATCTGCACACCTTCTAAGTTTTTCTATCTGCGCTGATATCTTTAGTTTATTATTTGAAATTGTGTACAATAGATTTTGGTCTGTTCTGATGCTGTGCATTGCTTTTATCATGTCTGTCTTTCTAAGCATTTTGTTGATCTGTTCTCTTTTCTGTACTCTTCTAACAGTGACACTTCTTGTCTTAATAGCTTTATAGTTTTCTCTGTTTGATGCTTCCATGAAGGCATTTGATTTCTTCCCTTCTTTTACCTTATTGCCCCGTGTTTTTGTGGCAAGGCTTTATTTGTTATTAATTTAGCTGCACAGTGATATATCCTATTTACTTCTGTTATGTCACATGAATTTCTGTGAACAGCCTTGATTACTGTGTTCATTTGTTTTATCAAACTTGTAACATTTTGGGTCTTATTGACCTTCTGTAATCTATTTCTTTCATTGGTCTTAATATGTCTATCCATTTCTATTTAATCAAGCAACTCTTCCCTTAGATCATTTTCTTCGAAACTAAGGGTATATTATTTGTCCTCCATTTCCTGTAGGCATTACACAGAAAGTTCCAGAACATCTTCCTGTGGCATATTTTTTTAGGCTTTATCTTGGGTCATCCGTATATGGGAACTCACTGGCCAATCACACCACAACATTGACTGCATCAGAGTTGCCACTGTTTCCTGCTCCTTCCCTTCTTGTGCAACTCCAACTGAACTTTTCTACTGGTTTCCTACTGAAGGCTCCAAAGTATTTTCATGTGGCAACTGACCAGATGTTTCCCATTCCACTGATTTCTCTTTAATTTGGGGACTTCTATCAGGCTGTGATGTTACCAGAGTTTAATTTTCTACACTAAATCCTTCACTTTGCAGGTAATGCATAACTTCAGTTTCTATTTCTTTAACATCTCCATTACTAATCCTCTTTTCTACCACCCTGTTTGTTTTCTAATTTTTTTGTATTGTAAAATTTTCCATATCCTGATGCATTTGCCTATATTTCTCTTCAAATATTTTTGGTGCTGCTTTCTTTGTTTTGATTAGTTTTGCTTTCTTCTTTACATAAATATTGCACCATATTAAATCTCTTTTTCTTTCCCATGTCCATATTTATTCTTCAGATGTCTCCTGCTCCTGTTTCTCTTTACTTTGGGGACTCATTGTTTCATCATGCTGTGACATAACCCGTGTTAGACTTTTTACACCAAATACTTCACTTTGCAGGTATTCCATAACTTCAGGTTCTATTTGCTTAAGTTCTACTTTATTAATCTTCTGTTCTACGTTGCCCCTTTGTGATCTTATTTTTTGTACTGAGAAATGTTCCATATCTGGGTGCCTTTGGCTGTATTTCTCTTCAAATATCTTTGGAGCTGCTTTTTTGTATTGATTGGTTTAGATTTCTCCTTTGCATAAATATCGTACCATATCATATCTATGTTTCTTTCCCATGTCCATGTTTCTTTTTTATACTTTTCAAAAATCTCTAGCTTTTTCTTTATTAATTCCCACTTCCTCAGTTGCTTTTTTTTCCAAAAGACCCAAGGTTTCTTGGTCTATATAATGTTTTGGGTCTATATTAGTTACTCAGACGTTTGAAAGTTTGACTACTATATGGTCAACACCATATGCTCGAACTTGCAAAAGTTTGAATATCTAATAAAAAAATACACAAAACACCTACCTGAGCATTCTAAACAGGGGGGGAAAGCCCCCCTGCACCCCCCACAACCCCCGCTGTTTAAATATACCAACTCCGAGATGGCACTACAGTGTAGAAAAGGGAAATCTTCCCATTTTGCGTTGTACAGAGATTTCTGTTACAACATTCGAACATTCAAAAATCCGATCATATGGTGTCGACTATATGAGATTTGGAATTTTGAATGTTTGAACATTCAATATAGACCCTAATGTTTTTCATGAATCTTTTGTATTAATGAACACAAAGTTGCATTAAAGGCTTTTGACAGTTTTTTTGTTCAAGTATTTTTCTTTCTTCTAATTTATGTCAATCTTTTTGTATATCTTCTATCTGGAAATTTTCAGCTTTTTGCATAATAGTAAGAATATTGTTTTTTTCTTATCCTCAGCATACCACTCTATCATCTTTTTGGCTCTTTTTTGGCCTGTCAGTTTTTTGTGTTTTTTGTGAACTACTACTTCCTTCCATAACAGGGGGGCCATCCTCCCCCTGAGTCTGACCTAACCCCATTACAGGAATGTTTCCACATCTTGAGGATTCTACGCTGCCATTTTTTCCAGTTCTGGCACCAGTGTGCCTACCAGGATTGCACACTTTTTATCCTGGGACTTGCTTTTAACTTATGTCTGTCCATGATATACGCTATATAAAATATAGTCTATGTAACAGTGTTGTCTTGGTGAGATTTTATAAAAACAGGGTTTACCTCATAAACGTACTCACCAAGACTTGAGGATGAATTAAATTCCAGCCATACTACTCTCATTCGCTTGCTGATTTTATCATTCTCCATTCAGACCCCTTTGTGTTGTTTTTGTGGACTACTACTTTCTTCAACAACAGGGGGCCTCCTCCCCCTGAGCTTGGCCCAACCCCATTGTAAGAAAGATTATTCTATCTTTGAGACAATGAAGATGTGCATTCATATATATTTTTTTTAGTATGCTGCATTCATATAATTTTAAAATTCCACATGGTCTGAAACTTCATCCACTGCCTTATAGAATATAGCTGGACCCTTATATAATGCATGTCCCACTAATACTATGCCAAATATTTGGAAATTATCTTTTGTCACACCTATACCAAAAAAAAAAACATGCCCTCTTCTTGCATTTATTTTTGCCCCACCTCCATCCTACCCACCATTGGTAAAATTCTTGAAAAAATCATATGTAACCAACTTACCACTTACTTACAAAAATACCACCAGTTCTTCATAAAACATCATGGATTCTGGGCTGGTAGGAGCACAATGACTCCTCTATGGACCTTGACTGATAACATCTTTACTAATAGGGATGAAGGAAATCTTACTCAAGATTGTTCATTGACTTCACTTGTACCTTTGATATCGTCAACCATGCCATCCTACTTGTCCATCTACAAGACATTGGGGTCAGCCATGATGCATGTATGGTTCAAAGACCTTCTATCCAACAAGACAGGACCTACTTTTTCCAACAATTCCCTCATTCACTTGGGAGTCCCACAGAGATCCATTCTACTGCCTCTGTTATTCTTAGTCCTCATCAGCAAGCTGCCACTAGACCTATCCCATTTACCATTGCTTCTTTATGTGAATGATATGGTCATCTATAGGTCTGATCTCTCACATCATACAACTGAAATTCAACATCAAAAGGACATTCTTCAGTTATAGGACTGTGCAAACTCCAGTGAAATACTGCTGAATTCCAAAAAAGAAAGTCCATGTTATATGTCACCTGTAAAATATTATCCAACCTCCCCAATCCTTTAATATCTTTGACTGTGATAACAATCCCATGGAAACCAGAACCTCTTTCAAAATTTGGGGATCTGGATAGACCAATCACTTAACTTCCATAGGCACACAGAAAAGCTGAGAGAGCCAAGAGCAACAGTCTACGGTTTTAGGCTAACAAAATATCTAATTTCCTCTCACATCCACCAAGTGCTGCAATACAAAAAGGCATCCTTCTTGCCCAACTCGGATATGGTTTCCTCTTGTTTGCATCGGCCTCTAGCAAAAACTCAGACTCTCTCCAATAAATGATGTCTATTTATAGCTAACTCTTCATGGAATGAACATTACTGCCTTACTCTTTCAAAGGTTAAGTGGCTTCTAGTACAGACTAGATCAAATCTTCTTATTCTCGGTTCCTTACTCTTCAAAATACTGAAACTTGGCACCCATTCCCCTCTCTGTTTTAAACGTTTTACTGCCATACAGACCTGTAACCTAAGACGTCAGTCCATATCTGGTCCCTTCTCTCAATTCATAGATTTCATAGATATTCTAAGGCTATTGAGTCTTATGACTATTCTCACCTTACTCTCCCTCAAGGCACACCTCATTTCTCCAGAAAGGCCAAAACAGTTATCCTGGAGTGAATTTATGGATACCCATTCTACTTTATGCTTAATGGAATATTGTGAGTCCCATTGCTTAACATGAACGGGAAGTTTATTCCAGAGGTTTGCAAAGTGCTATGCTATAAACCTGTTCCCTCCAACATGTTTTACTTATCTGTTGGTAAAGCTAAGGTCTCTGGTTATAGTATTGTTGGAGATATTAGACTTGTGGAGAAACAGAAGGTCCAGACCTCTAATGGTCTCCCCTCAAAAGTCTATAAGACACTGAATAAAAAGTCTCTCTTGGTGGCTTGGGCTTTAAGCCTATGACCTTTTAGGTCAAGAACTATTGGGGCATTTTTAATTGTTTGATGTGTTTAATGAGATACATCCCAAAGGGTACATTATACCAATAATTGGCCTTATCCATGCTGAGTATAAGGGATAGATTATCTTTTTAGACCTTCATGATATTACTTTGTCAATTAACTCAGCTAAGTAAAAGGATTTTCACATGATAATGAAAAGAGAAGGAACTATTAAACCAAGTACCTGCAGATTAGTGTGTATATTGTACCTAGTCAGCCACTGTAGTCAGACAGCATATGCATATAAGTTACTGAGCATGTGCGAAATCAGTACCATTTTGTAGAGTATGTCAGTGTGAGTACTAGCTTGAATGAAAATGCACATGTGAGTGTGTTAGAAGTAATGAGTCAGTCAGTATGCATAGAAAGTTTGACGTATATGTTCCAGTTACAACCGCTGATGTGTTTATGTACAATAAACGACTTGAACCCATCCCATGCCTCAGTAAATACATAAAACATGCGACATGGTGTTATAATGGTATCTGAAGTTGAAGTAGCTTGCAAAATATGAGGCACGCAGTTAGAAATCGAGTACTATACAGGTGCAAACTTGCAAACAGGTAAACGGTTATTCAAAGGTACTTAAATTCGTTTAAATGATTTTCAATCGCCAAACGTGGCATAGCATTCAAAGTGTTCAAAATAATTACCGAGTTATTTGAAATGTCCAAAATAGTGACATAATGATTAAAGTATTTGAAATAATCTCAAAAGTGTTTAAAATGTACGAAAAGGGTAAAATGTCTGAATTATTTCACAATATACAACTTTTTCACAGTAACTAAGATTTTTCGAGGTGTCTGAAGTGTTCAAGGTATTTGCAGTGCTAAAATAAAGCATTTTTGGAGAGCTTGTTGTGCACTTGAGCAAAATTACAAGTACCAGATTTATACTTATGTTTAAAAGAAATCTGTTGTTATGGCAGAGAGATTCCAGAGACCTGAACCGCTGGTGTTTGATAATAATATCACAGAGAATTGGCAAGTGTTTGAGCAAGAATATGATATTTTTATACAGGCTGCATTTTCTGATAAAGACGCACGTACAAGAGCATTTATACTTCTCAATTTAGGTAGCTCAGAAGCCATCAAGCAAGAACGTTCATTTGTGTATGCACCTGCCATGTATGCAGGGGAAAGTTAGAACCACCATATTGTGATACAGGCTGAAATGCAGGAAGACCCTGAGTGCTTTAAATGTAAATTTAGAGAACTGTGTAACCCTCAAATGAATATTACAATGCAAAGGCACAAATTTTACACAAGAAATCAAAAGCCTGGGGAAACTGTTGCAACATATATTACAGACTTATGAAATAAAGCAAAAACATGCAGATTTGGTGATCTATGAGCTAAGTTGATAAAAGACTGTCTTGTATGTGGTACTAATAATGATGTAGTGAGAACGATTTTGCTTTGAGATTGTGAATTAACATTAAGCAAAGCCATTGAGATTTGTCAAATACATGAGCTTACAGAAAAACATATGAATATGCTTATGAATGAGAAAAGCATGTTTACAATATCTGCTAGTGCGAATGTTGATAATGTGCAACATGGGGTTATGAGGAAAAAGAAATATAAACCGAGAAGTAGTGCCACACCTAACCCAGATTGTTAATTGTCGCAACTGTGGAAGTAGTCATGAACCTAAACAGGAAAAGTGTTTAGCTTTTGGTCAGCAATGTCACAAATATAAAAAGTGGACTCATTTCAAAAGGCTTTTCAAGTCTAAAGTGTTGCAGACTTATGTTAAAAGAGAGTATCTGAAAAAGCAAGTAGATCAGATAGAGACTGTAGCAAACTCTGAGAGCTGTGAGAAAACTTTCTAAGTTGATGGTGTCTCGGTGATTGTGAAATAGTTAATACAGTAGATTTTCAGTTGTCAGTAAAGAGCGAAATGTTTTGTACTGTGCAAATTAATGGGAAACCTGTAGAGCTTAAAGTAGACACTGGATCTAAGTGCAATGTTATATCTGCACATATGTTTGCTAAAGTAAAAGCTGGTGAGAAACTTGATTCAACAAAGTGTGCAATACTAGTTGCTTATGGTGCTGAGTAAATTCAGACTGATGGCGCTATAGTTTGTTCATGCCATTCTGATGGAAACAGCTATGACTTGCAGTTTTATGTAGTCAAATGACACGTGCAGTCACTGTTAGGCCTCAAAGACAGCCTGAGAATGGGACTGATTTCATTTAATAAAGAAGTTTACCATATAATTATGAACAAAAATGATAGTTTTACACATAATATTTTTACTGAATATGCTGATATTTTCAAAGATGAGTTTGGTAAACTTCCAGTTACATATTCCATGAAGTCAAACCATGAAGTAAGTCCAGTTGTCAGACCAGCACAGAAGATCTCAGTAGCAATGCAGAGTAAAGTAAAAGCAGAACTAGACAAAAAGGTGAATTTAGGCATCCTCACTCCAGTTGAAGAACCGAGTGAATGAGTATCCTCCATGGTTGTAGCTCATAAGAAAAGCTCAGACAACATTCAAATATGTATTGATCCAAGAGACTTAAACAAAGCACTTAAGTGTCCTCATCATCCAATGTGGACAGCACAGTGGTGCAACAGTTGCGTTGTCACCTAACAGCAAGAGGCTCTCCAGTTTGATTTTTGGCTGGGGTGCCTCCTGTGTGGAGTCTGCATGTCCTCCCTGCATGTGTGTGGATTTCCTCCAGGTGCTTCGGTTTCCTCCCACATTATAAAGACATGCATTTGGAGTGTTTCTCCCCGGGCCTCCGCTGAAAAGTGGCTTTGTTCCAAGCTGGACTTTCCCGGTAAATAAATGTAAAATAAATAAATAAATGCGTACAGTAGAAGAAGTAGCCACTCTCATGCCAAATGTCACTGTTTTTTCAGTCATACAGTAGATGCTAAAAATTCTTTTTGACAAATTTTGCTGGATCCCAAATCTTAATTGTTAACAGATTCAGTACACCATTTTTTAGATACAGATTTTTGAGAATGCCATTTGGAATCAGTTCTGCCAGTGAAGTCTTTCAATGTGTTATGGAACACATTTTTCTGGTTATCCATGTGCTATTATAGTAGATGACATTTTTGTCAGGGGCAATGGTGCAGACGAACATGATAGAAACCTCAGGAAAATTCTAGACCATGCACATGAAGTAATCTCAAACTGAATTCTCAAAAATGCAAATTCAAACTGAAAGAAGTAACTTATGTAGAACATTTTTTGACCAGTTCTGGCTTACACCAAACCAAGAACCAGGGCACGATGACTGAACAATAAACCAAAAGAAACCAGTAGAGTCACAGTCCAACACTAAACATAAGTTCAACCATTTATTGAGCTATATGTAACAATATCTAATAGTTTTAGGAAATGTTTTAGTATTTTTTTAGGCACTGTGTTTTTAAGTCAAAAGTCCTGGTAATTGACATGTGATTGATTTTCAGTTTAAATACCATGATGTTATGTGGGTAATGTATTCTGAGGAAGTCAGCTGATGTTGCTGACGAAAGCGCTCAATAAACGGTTGAACTTACATTTGGTGTTGGACTGTGACTCTACTGGTTTCTTTTGGTTTACAGTTTTGGCTTACAACCAGATCTGTCTGAACAATCAGCAGTTCTTGAGATACCAGTTATAGAGAATGTCACATCTTTACAACGTTTTCTAGGTATTATGTGAGCTGACAAGCAAAAATGTACACTGATCCTGGTTGGAACAACACCAAAGAGCCTTTGATATCCTAAAGAAGAAAATTGCCAGTCTACCCACATTGAGATATTATGATATTCACAAACCTGTAACTCTTTCTTGTGATGCTTCAAAGTACGGCCTTGGCACAGCATGGCTTCAAGAAGGCATACCAGTAGCCTATACATCCAGAACTTTAGCCCAAACACAGATACAGTATGCACAAGTAGAGAAAGAACTTTCTGCAGTAGTGTTCGGATGTTCGAAGTTCAATGACTATATTTATGACAGACCTAAACAGACACTGATCACCAACCACTAGTGACAATTTTGAAAAAAAAACAGTGGGTATAGTCCCAGCACAATTGCAATGCATGATGTTAAAATTGCAAAAGTACAATTTCAATATTGTTTACAAAATGGGCAAATACTTTTACCTTGCTGATGCTTTGTCACACACACCCAGACAAATGTCAGAGCAGCATGAAGATGAAACAGCAGATTTTGTAGTCATGGAAGTCAGAAATGTTTCATCATCACAGCTTGATGAACTGAGAAATTGCACAGCTTCAGACCCAGTTCTCCAGAAGCTGAAAAATATTATTAGTCAGGGATGGCCAGCACAACAAAATAGTTTACCACTTGACATTCAGCAGTATTTTACTTACAGAGACAAGCATGATGGAAGATTGAATCATTATGAAAGGTCTAAAAGTGGTAATTCCTAAAGCATTACAACAGGAATATATCAAATTTTGCATCGTAGTCACCCAGGTACTGATTCAATCAAAAGAAGGGCAAGAGCCATTGCAGTATGGCCTTCTTTATGCAAAGATATAGAGAAGGAAACTCTAGCACGTTCAATTTGCAACAGCACCAAATTGCATCACCAAAAAGACCCACTTCAGCTACACCAAATTCCTGAATTACCATGGTCAAAGGTTGCTGCAGATATTTTTGAATGGAATGGTCAACATTACTTAGTGTTAGTAGGCTCTTACTCAAATTGGTTTGAAATTGACCTGCTTCCTAACTTTATGTCAAGCACTGTCATTACGAAATTGAAGAGACATTTATCTGTCCATGGTAGCCCGCACAAAGTCATGTCTGCCAATGGTGCACAGTTTACAAGTCAGCAGTTTATGAAATTTGCAAGTCTTGGGACTTTGTCCATATTACCGGTAGTCCTGAGTATCTACAATCCAATGGGTTAGCTGAATGTGCAGTTCAGAGTGCAAAACGTTTGCTAGAGAAATCCAAGAGAGATGGTACCAATGTTTTCCTTAACTTACTCCATCTCAGAAACATTCCTCGAGACAACTTACTTGGTGCACCTGATCAGAGATTAATGTACAGACAGACTAGAAAAACTCTGCCAATCAGCAAACAATTGTTAGTACCAAATGCAAAGAAAAACAGAGTGGTCAAAGCTCAACTTCTGAGAAAATGTCAGTCACAAAGATTGTACTACTATAAGATCAATAAATCCCTTTGACCATTACTATAAGAAGTTGTGAGAATGCAAACATCTAAAGGATACGACCGAGTGGAAATCATGAAGAGCATTTGTGAAGAACCGAGATGTTATATCATATAATGGGAAAGAATGGATTTCAGATGGAATTGAAGACATGTGTTACCTACCTCCGAACCAGTGACACAGCAGATTGCCTGTGCTGAAAACTGTAATTCCCAGAGTGACACTGCACCTGTTCAAATTCAAAAGTACAGTGTGCTTCCATCAAATAATTTTGACATAATCCCTGATGTTCCAGTTTTGAAAGAATCCTCAGATAATGTCCCTGTTACTAAACCTAGTCAAAGTTTTTATGTTACCAGATCGGGTAGAATTTCCAGACCAAATCCAAAATACACAATGATTTGGACTTGAACTTAGTTTTGTTTGTTAAAATGTTGATATATTGTCTAGCTCTCCTATTTTGCATGTTGAACAAAATTAAAGAGGGAGGATATAGGTCAGTGTGTATATTGCACCTAGTCAGCCAATGTAGTCAGAGAGCATGTGCATATGTTACCAAGCACGTGAGAGATCAGTGCAATTTTGTATAGTCAATTAGTGTGAGTGCTAGTTTGAATGGAGATGCACATGTGAGTGTGTTAGAAGTAATGCTTCATTTAGTAAGTATATGAAGTTTGAAGTATATGTTCCAGTTACAGCTCCTGATGTGTTTATGTACAATAAACAACTTGAACCCATTCCATGCCTCGGTATCTCATTTGAATACATGAGACATGTGACAGTACCTATGTCTCTGACTACATTTTCATTTTGCAGGGGTGAGTTGTCTGTGCAGTATGATGAAGGGAGGAGTTTTCTACCATAACTGATGATACTACATGTTTTAGCATTTAGCATTAGCTCATTTTAGTGCACCAAGAGTTTACTAGGCAGAGTTCATTCAACAGTGTTTAGGTGAGATAAAATGACTTAATAACAAACCCCAGTTTGCAGTCATCTGCATACTCTATTAACCAGAGGTCTTAGCTCCCTGCTTAGAGATCTGAGAAATAAATAAATAAAAAAAACAGAGACCTCCCAGCACTGAGCCTTGAAGGACGCTACTTTTATACTTTCTAATGAGTCACATGCAATTTACACTGTGTTGATTCTGTCTTTCAGTGAGCTTGCTATTCATCTTACCACATATGGGTTGATATTTAAAGCATTTAGTTTTTGTACGCTGTCAACATCGGGAACAATGCTGAAGGCCTTGGTGAGGTCAAGATATGCTGCATGCACTGCATGGCTACCATCGACAGCCTCCTTAAATCTTTTGAAAAAGTTGACCATATTGAATGTTAAGGATCTACTATTGACAAAGCCAGACTGTTGGGGTCAATTATAAAATGTGTTTTGAAATCAATGTTTATGAGGTCAGTTATAATATGTTTCATGGTTTTGCAGGGTCTATGACACTGGATTGAAAACTGATTTAATCGAACGGCTTTTACACTGAAAACGCCTTTGATAGAAATCGATTTTGTGGGATTGTGGTACTGTGAAGATCGGAAAATTTGCCCTTTCCTCTCTGTAGTGCAATCTCGGAGTTGGTATATATATTTAGTGGGCAATGTTTTTGATATCACCCTTGAGAAGAGGGTTTTGAAAGCACTAAATAATTTAAAGAGTTTCTTTCTTTTGTTGTGTGTATATATATATATATATATTTTTTTTATGATGCTGAATCACTAGGGGGTTGGTTTTGATTTTCTCATGACACGTGGTTCTTGTAGAGACCGCTAGCTGTATGCATTTGTTATGGGTATAGAATTCCTTAGTGAAGTTTGCTGCTGTATTAAGGTCAGGAGAGGCACAGTCAAAAGTGAATTTTAGTATTTCTTCACAGAGTAGGTTGAGACTGACATGTTTCTAGTTTTTAATCTCAGCAAGGTTTGCTGAAGGAGCTTTTGGAAGTTTAGAGTAGAAGACCACAAGTTTATGGTCATACTTGACTGGAGAAGGAGATATCAGAGGAATAATGCAAGAGTCAGACATATTTGTAAGAATACAGTCAAGTGCCCTTTACTAAGTTGATTTACCATTATTTATTAAGTCTGGAAAGTTTTGGGCCTATCCTACATTCATGGTATAGGTTTCCCAGTATACTGAAAGGTAGTAAAGTCACTCAAATTAAGGGTGTTTATGCAGAGTGATCTTTGAGAATACAGAAGAACTTTACATGGTCATCAGGGTAAAACTTGGTTCTAAAATAAGACACTGAATCAAACAGCATGTGCCTCTACAGGGCAAAATAATAAATCACTGGTTGAGACTATTTATTTTGTCACCACTTATGGTTGCTATACTTTAGAATTAATTAAAATTATTTCCATGTTTTGGAAATATTTTAGTACTTTAAGTAATGTTAAACCATGGCTGAAGGCTAAACTTGAATTCTCTTATAGAAGAGGAAGAAATATTAAAGATTTCTTGGTGCGAAGCAAGTTCAGTTTCCCACCAGTAACAATGACAGAAAATATAAAGTATAAAGGGACTTATCAATGTGGTAAATGTAAGGCTTGCAGCTTTATAGTACCCAGTTTTGATTATATTAATGATAGTCCTTTCAGAGTAAACAATCATTTTTGCTGTAATACTGAAAGGGTTATTTATGCCTTGAAATGCCCCTGTAAAAAATTTTATATAGGGGAAACCAAGAGAGCCTTCAAGGTAAGACTCTTGGAACATATTAGAGACATAATTAAAAACAGAAATTAAAGTCCTGTTGCTAGACATTTTTTTGAAATGCACAATGGGGATGAAAAGTTGTTAGAGGCAACTATTTTAGAGCAATTGCCTGATAACCAGTATGATGAATTGAAAATTAAACATTTGTTACTGCATAAAGAAGCAGTTTACATACTGAAGTTTAAAACTGTATATCCAGATGGATTAAATGAGGATTTTAATTGGAAGATGCTGTTAGTTTAAAGTTTTACAAGTATCTGATTGTTTAATTGTTTTATTGAAGCAATTTAATCTGTATATAAGGACATTGTTTTCATTTGTTCTGTAAAAGGTACTCCTTGAAGGCGAAGGCCGAGACGTCAGAGAGACAGAATTTTTACATTAAATCGTGCTTGGTGAATCCTTTGTTGTGCTTTTTTATCCAACTTTGGTGCTTTTGTTGTTCCTGCTAAAACTTGGTTCTAGATGATTGTTACTGGTGAAGTGACACTCCGTCCCCATGTGCAAAAATGGGGAAAAGGGGTTGGACTTGGATGGGTGGATGGATGGATGGATGGATGATGGATGGATGGATCAGGGGAAAAAGAAGGTGTTCTGTGACAAGCTATTAGCTGATAATGAATCCTATCTACAGAGAACTGTCACTCAGTGAGCTCATTTTGTGAACCCCCAGGGATCTGGAAGTAACATGTTCGTTCACAAATATGGAGACTCCACCTCAATAGCCACTGGGTATAAAGGCGTGAAAAGTTCAAAACCTTGGTATGGAGGAAGCACTCTCTTTATATTTAAACCAAGCTTCAGCAACTGTGCAGACACTGATGTTTTCCAAATGGAGGAGTGCCTCAAGATCATGAAATTTATTGTTTAGACTTCTGGCAAAGAGATGACCCACCTCAATGATATCCAGTTTCAGGAATGAAATGTTAGTTATGGTGGAATGCCCATCAGATGGACTCTTCCTACAAAAGGTACTAGGTGGGGCAGCAAGGGCTATAGCTAGTATTTAAAAGCATTGACAAAAGTTGTGCAGGACATCTTTGGGGAAGCAAGCAGGACTGTTAAGCATCTCCCCATAATGAAAAATAATTGATTCCTCTAGAATGACACCATCTATTTGAGCAACCATTGAAGCTAATTATCTCTTCTGAATATCTATGCATCATTCAAGATGAAAGAAGGATTCCACTTAGGATTACTGTCTTATATTTGTTATATGCATAGGAAGTTCTTACATGTTTCTCTGCATATTTCTCAGGATTTTAGATCTCAGGTAATTTCCTCCCCACATGTACTACTACCGTGTGGTAGTAGTGTTTGTCAAGAGTTAGGGTCCTTAAGATCTTTGTATTGTCAGATATCCTGGTGCCTGAAAAAACTAACTGTAACCCTCTCCTTGTTCAGCCTTGTGAGTGATGATTCAGTGTGCAACAGAACAGAGTTACATTTCACTAAAACATATCTTAACGCCACTGTGGTTAGAGTGTTTTTGCTGAGGGTGATTCTTTATGGGAAGTATGCATGAAATGAATCGGTGGCCTCATTTTTTGCTGAGGCTTTTCATTTCTGAAAGACTTTGGCAGTGATTGTTTTCCAGCTTAAGCATGAGATATTTTGGTGTGACTAGAGAAGGATCATGCTGGAAGTGCATGAAGCTCACAGGGAAAGTGTATAGGTAAGAGAGAAGTATCCAGATTAATTAAGCATTCATACATCTTACAGATGGAATTATTATTGCTGAGTATAAGATCATTGCCTGTGAGGATACATCAGTTTGTACACTGTGGTAGGAGGCCCAGACATAAAAGGCTGGCAACAGAGGTAAAAACTAGCAGACTGACATTCCATATTAACCAGTGCTTAAGTATTTAGATGAGTGGATGGCGCAGTGGTGCAGCGGTAGCATTGTCACCTCACAGCAAGATGTTCTCCAGTTCTATTCTCGGCTAGGGTGCCTTCTTTGCGGAGTCTGTATGTCTTCCCTGCATTTGTGTGGGTTTCCTCCAGGTGCTCCAGTTTCCTCACACGTTACAAAGACATGCGTCTGAAGCGTTTCTCCCTGGGCGTCTGCTGAAAATTGGCTTTGTTCCAAGTCAGACTTTCCCGGTAAATAAATGAATAAAGAAAATGCAGCACTAAACAGGTAAGATGATATGAAAGAAAGGGTATCTCAAGCATTGGCAAAGTGGAGCAACTTCAAAGTTTAATCCTTTAGTGCTCAATAGTATGATCAAATAAGATGAGTTAAATACTTTATTTTGCTGTATTTCTTATACAGTCTCACCATCTTTTTTATTTATTCCCATTATTTGTTAATTACCGGTGCCAAGATCCATGGTGGCACATACACCTGTCTTTAGTATATGCATTAGCACTGTTCATAGGTAATCTGGGATGTTTGTCTATGTCCCATTTTGGAATTCACAGGCAGCACCTACCATCCATTTCTTTGGATATTTAACCTTAGTTACCACGTGCATATGCCAGTTAGTAAGATAACAGGCATGAGCCCGAGTTATTCTTACAACTTCTACTGTTTCCACCATTTCTAGCATTTCATTGGAAAGGTTTTAACTGAGGGTAGACCATCTTTACTGGGGACAGGATTACAAAATAACAATCATAATTTTTTATCTACTCATAAGCTTGGGAACTATTTGCATCTTTTTCATACTATGATAAGGTCAGATTACTGTCTACTTAGCTTATTTATGTTTCTGTCATCTGAGCTGTCTGTAATATTGCTACAGTTGGTTTGCAAAAGTTGTTTCCAGTTTTTGCAAAGGTTACAGAAGCTTATTTTCATTGCCCATTTTTGGTTGTTATATAATTAATATTTCTGTATTTAAGCTAGTGGCATTTGATATCTTGTTGCAAGACAGTTCATAGTTTAAGAAAAAAGTTGCAGTTGACCTATTACTTGTATGAAGACTGACCAGGTTTGCACTTTAAATCACCTTTAGTTGTGATCTGAACTCTAAATCATGGAGTCTTCAAATGTATGATTTATTTCATATCAGAAACTAAGTTTTGCTTTTAGAAACTTAACAGACTTTCAGTAGAAGTAACATACACAGTAAAACAAGCCCTGGTTTGGAGCAAGGAAATGCAAACCACAAATGGGACGAGAATGTTTTCACAGTATATGATCACAGAATAATACTAGGGTAATGACCCTAAAGGGCCTTTTTAAGCCTAGCCATGCTTCCCAGAAATATTAGAAAAGTATTGGTACCTTAAGTTTTCTGGGGCATATTTAAACTTAGTCACGAGTGGTCGAACATTTACAAGCTTCCTTTCTCTAATAGAGACACAGCTGCCAGACCCGGGGTAAATTTACGATTCCCCATCCACTGATCCAAGCTTTACTTGAATTAGTGTGGGGAAGAACTTTGCTTTACATGAATGGGAAGTCTGTTCCAAAGAAGGGATATCCTTTAAGACATATACCTGTTCCTCAAGCATGTCTGATTTATGTTGCTGGCAAGGTTAATGTGCCTGCATTGGGTGTTTCTGATGCTATTTGTTTTGTGGCTGTGCAACAGGTCCATTAAGGCTGGATCAGAGGATGCTTTGTTGGCCAGCATAGATCACCTCTCAGCAGTCTGTAGGAGACTGAGTATAAAGATAAGACTTTGAGATGGTCTGCAAAGGACCTATTTTCTAAACCGTGTATTCTTTTTCTGGGGAACCTCTGTGGATGCTGAGTTGTTGCATATGTCTGATCAGGTACATGCTGAAGAAGGCATTGTACTCAACAACTGGTCTCATAAGGACACAGTAGAACAGAATGATGACATCTTTGGACCTGAATTCAATTCCCTTGCTTATAAGTTGTGTAACATAAAATGATCTCCTTCTTCCTGTAGACACATTATGGTTAAAGACCAAGTCACTGTCTACATGTTTTCCCAAATCCCTGACTCTTGGGTCTACTCTAAGGGGTATATTATCAGTTTAGTAATTTTCAGGGGTGCTATCATATGATAATATAGTACTATGTACTTCTTGGCATTGAGTTTAAGACTTTGACTCCGGCACCAGTTATTAGTCTGAGTTAGGCCTTCTTGGAGGGTAATTGTGTTTTGGGGGGATTCGATAACTGCACTTAACTTGCAATCATCTGCAAACTTGGTCAGACAGAGGCCTTTAAAGTTAGCCTTCATTTCAGAAAAGTAGATGCCAAACAGAAGCTGCCCCAATGCTGAACCCCAAGGCAGTCCACTAGTGACTGGCCTTTTTGTGCAGTTAGACTCCCATATCTTAACGTCTTGAGTTCTCTCTGTGAGCTAGTTTGCTATCCAGTGATTAATGTAGGGGTTAATAGCTAATTATTTGAGCTTATTTACATTGCCTGAGTGGGGTATTGTGTCAAATGCTTTGGCTAGGTTGAGGTATGCAGTGTGCACCATCTTGCTTTCTCCCATCGCTTTGATGACCTTCTCGAAGATGTTCACCAGACTGTATAGGCATGACCTGCCCTTAACAAAAATCAGAGTTAGGTCTAGTGTCTTTAGGGTTCCTATGTCATCATTTAACATACCCATGATTATTCTTTCCATGGCTTTACATATTAGACGAGTTAGGCTTATGGGTTGATAGTTCACCAAATCCATGGATGGCCCACCCTTGTGTAGTGGGATAACCATTGTGATTCTCTATTCATTTGTCACAAAGCCACTATAGAGGTTTTGGATAACTAGTGATTCTAGTGTGCCTGATACTTCAAGTTTCCCAATATTAAGGAGGCAGTCTGGGATATTACTGTGGCGCATTGATCTTGTGTTCTTGGTTTTGAGGTGTGCATTATGGATCTACTCCCTTGTCATAGCTGAGGGATTTATGGTTGTGGGTATTTCCTGAGGGTTGATGGGGGGAGAAGGGGTAAAATTGGAGCTAAATTTGTTGCCAGTAGATGAAAGGAACTATGGCAAAAAAGAAAAGTGTGAAGTTGCAGGAAATTAACTTGGTTTTATTTTTCAGAATCATATGCCATAAAACAACAAATAATTTTCTAAATTTCATTATTGCGTGATAAAGTATTTACAAGAAGGCAGTTCTTTATCAAGACATTCACTTGATAAAACCTGATGATTGCAGTTTGAGAGCTATTTCTATTAAAGTCAACCTGAAGATACAAGAGATAACATTACAAACGGGTGGATTAAAAGCAGTCTGTCCTATCATCTACATTCTGAATACAAAAGAATAATATTGGCTGTGTCTGTTGTTTATGACCTCCCTTGGAAGAAAGTACATATAAAACTAATCCAGTTAAGAATGAGTGGAACGTCAAGCAAGAAGTAATCATAGAACATTTTTTGGATACTCTTGGGACTTATCTCCCATACCTGGCATGATAGTATTTCTTCATGTTGGGGGTTCAGTCATACATGGGGGAGGTTAGTCTTAAAACGTACTAAGAACGTGTGTCAACCATATATTCTACAACTTATGTCTAATGGCTCTTCAACTCGCAACAAGCTGAAAAGTACAAGCATCTTGTATCTCGGTGAAATTTGTTTCAGACAGGTAGGTCAGAAACAAACCTCTCAAAATGATTAGATATCACTGAAACAGCTCCCTCAAATTCTTTTGTCTGCTGTTTAACACATTTCAGGCACTGTTTACTTAAAGACAGAGTGAAACACATTTTGACAGAAACCAAGTGATTTTGACTTGCTGAAATTGTTTGTGTCTTTCGGCTCTTCCCGGTTAGAGGTCGCCACAGCGGAACTCCGGTCCGCTAATGATTAGCTAGTAGATTTTTTTACGTGCGGACTAGTTTGTGAGTCCTGACGCACAACCTTCGACGAAGGTATGCCCATTCACGCATGTCTCCACACAGAAGACGCTCTAACTGAGAATCGAACGACACAACGTCTTGCTGTGAGGCGACAACGCTACCGCAGCACCACCGCCACGGTTTGACTTGCTGGAATACTGAATTAAAAGTATTGAAACAATAACTGATGCCTGTGCTATAGCACATCCTTGAAACATATTGTTTTCTGTATGTAGTAATATCTTGTGAGACACAATATGGTCTTCTATAATGTCATTTTGGGAAAATGGAGCTGCTAAACTCCCTGGATGGAACCATAGTGGTAATGCATGTGAAGTGTCATAAATCATTCATTTTTATTTGCCTGAATGCAGCAAAATGCTTGTTTGAATTATTATAAACTTATTTACCCATCTTACTTTTTTTATCATCTTTTATGTGAAGCTTTGTGGAGCACAGAGCTTTCATTTTTTATTACTTTACAGGTGCACTCCGATATTAAACCTCAAACTCATGGATAAATAGCTACTGCTGTAAAACAATTCTAAGGATGTAATTGTTTTTCAAGTGCTTGTATTTCAATACAGTTATACCATTATACCACAGTTAAAGGGTCTAGGATAATGACAGACAGAAAAAATCTGTAGAAACCTGCTTCATTACTTAATCTGAGTACACAAGCTATCTTCAGATGATTTCATATCAAACTATGCAGTTTGCACTGAAAGACTGGATAGCATAAAAATACAATTTTAAAAATATTTTATTTACAGTTATTGCAATGCAAGGCACAGACTTTATTCAACCCCCAAATGAACCATTTCTGTCTGGTTTATTACATGTAGAAAACAATACAGTATTACTAGTACCCCTGAGATTTCTTCCAGTCCCCAATCAACACTTATTTTTTTTCATTTGAGTACTTCAGTGCAGATAAAAATATGAACGTAGGCGGACTAAGAAAAAAATCTTGAAAATATTTTAGTTGTTTTTAAGATTCTCATTTAGAATCCATTAAAGTTCAAACAGCTTCACAGTGTTTCTTCAAAATGAACAAAAACAGATTGATAAATAGAACACTGGCTCATGTGATCAACATGATTCTAAAACTTTTCTTTTAATATGTGTTTTAGCAAGTTAGCATTGCTGTGAGACTTGCTGCTGCTATTGCATGTTTTCATAAATGTATGTTATGTAAAACCAGGAATTTTATCTTTTAAGATAAAATGCAAAAGACTAAAATAAAATGAATGTAGATTTATTAGATGCGATAGCTGTGTGACAAAGATGGTTTAAAAGTGTATTTTTACGTGAAGGAATCGGTGAGCAGAGAGTAATTTACAACTTTATAATTTAAAGAGACAAAGGCTCAAGAGTAACTTCCTCTGAGGTGAGGGGAAACACTGAAAATGTAATAAGTAGATGCAGTTCAGTTTGCATTCAATTGATTCCATATACTGTGCCTTCCCTGTGCGTACTGCTGTGATAACCTCCTGCCTAATATTGCCACGATGACTCTTGATGACTACATCTGCAATGCACTCCTTACCCCAAACTGTAATTCTTTGTTGCCATATGAGTGAAAGTACCATCTTGAGCATGGTATTGTGACCTTAAAAATGGTATGGTCAAAAAATGTGAATAAATTAGGAACAATAATTCTGTTTTAATGCATATAGACCTAGTAAAAGACTATAGGAAGGACAAAATAATCGCAAAACAAATGACCTAACCTGAGCTACGTCTGAATCTGAATCTTTTTTTTTTTTGGCAAAACTGACTGGACTGGGATAGTTACTATTTACTATGAACCATATTTATTCTCTTTTTTCAGATTCACGCAGTAATGATCTACAATGTGCCATGTAACAAGAAAATATTATAATTGTTCTGCCAGGTGTTTATTTTTACAGTGTATCTAAGTATCACCTCCTTTTAATGCAGTACCACTCTGTACCCTTGTTTCTTTCCAAATTTTTCTTCTTCCTCTTTTTTAATTTCTTGGTTGGTTTGTGTCTTGGTGACAACTTCTGATAACTGTTTCCTAATTCCTCCAGTTCTAAGTGATATATTTGCTTACCCAATAGGCTGATACCATTAGCTGAAATACCCTAATCAATAGTCACTGTGGTTATTGGTGAAAAGGAAGATTTAAGACAGATCACTCGCCAAGATACACTGCAGGAAAAACTTGATTTAATGCTTTTATTTTAATTAATATTATCCAAAGACTGAAGCGGTCTTGGGTTAACAAATCAACTTTAAACAGATTTTTTTCTTCAGTGTTCCTTTATTTGGGCTAATTTAATTTCTGAGTTACTGCTTTGTAAAAAGACAGGACATACAACGATGGCTGTGATTACCAATGACTAAATATATGCTATATGTCTAATAAAGTTATCCCCTGCTGTGGGTCTTTAATGTAGTGTTATAACCATATTGTGACTGCACAGGTAAGGTATTCTGTTGCCTTTCCTCCTCTCTGACCAGCCCTGTAGCATTCCATTTTTTTTCTTGAACCTAAGTGGCTTTTGTTACAGTTGGAACTGAAAGTGTAATACAGATTTATTTGACTTTCCTTTACCTTCTACGCATTTTTTGTCATTCAGTGAGTATGCATAGATTCCTTGCTTAAAATGTTACTGTGCATGCAAATACATTTTATTTTTTTGTGAGTAATGGGCAGAAACAAGTAGTGAGAGTTGCGGTCCCAGTTCCCAGTCTAGAAATAATAGTAATCAAGAATGAATGAATTCAAAATGGCTTCATTTCTGACCTAGGGAAAATATGCTGCACAGAAATCAGAAGGCTAGTGTTAATAGTAAATGTTTAAAGAGTAGTCAGAGGTACCTGATTCAACAGATTCCATTGTTTTTCTGAATGCACACATACAGACTTGTACATGGAGCCCATTCACAAGCCCAGCCTTGCAAAGTGATACTCCTCTCACTTTATACCCCCATGCATTACTTCTCTCCAGACTGTGTTCCACTATTAGAATACTGCATGAGTCCTATATTAGTGTGCCAAGACCTACTTTTTATTGCAGTGGTGGGTGTATGATCTGCCAGTCTCATACATCTAAAATAAAGAATAAATAATAATGTATTCACAGAGTGGTGATGTCATCTACCATCTTTTTTCCTGACTCTTCGAAGAGCCTTTGTTAAAGAAGGAGAGACGATCAATGCTTCTATGTTGTATCTACTAAGAAGTTGGCAGTAAATGTACTGTCAAGGAATAGTTACAGTTTCTAGGAAATATTTCTTGATGCATTAATCTATAATGATAACATATGGATAAAATCTGTCAAATGCACAGAGTACTTAAATGCTGAGTCTGTGGACATATGGAGATGTGATTCATGAAATACATATACTATTAATTGAAGGAAGTTAGTATTATTATGCACTGTGTACTCAAATATCCCATGTTCCTTCCACCACCATTATCTAGGCTTGACTGTTTGGCCAGGATTTCTGGTCACCACTAAGCAATTTACATAACTGCCTGCCTTCTCTCCCAGGATGTTCCCTAAAACATTCCCTTCCTGAGAGATTGTGAGTAGGCTTAAAAACTCATTAGTTCCTTCCCACCTTTATCTGCCCTTGCTTCACCCAAGCATTTAATCTTAGGACATTAGGGACACAGGTGGACATACTATTCTGTGCCAGAGGACTTCCTATATATAAAAAGCTAGAGTATTAACTTTGGCAAGTCCTGCTTAATAAGCTATATCTAAGTATCTGTATGTCTGTTTATCTACCTATCTATCTGTTTAGCAACATCTAGCAAGCTATCCATATATGTGTTCAGAAACATACACATACGCACACAAATAAAAAAAATGTCTATATTTATTTTTTATTTTATTTTACATTTGTTAACCGGGCTGGTCCAGCTGGATACATGTCCATTTTCAGTGGAGGCCCGAGGAGAAAAGCTCCGCTATCTACTACATGACAAGAAAAATAATACAACAATATACAATAATACAAAAAAAAAACAAGAACTTTAAACCTCAATTACAGGATAATTAGGCAATAGAGAACAGTCTGAGACTTAGAAGGTAAGCTCGGTCAGTAACTAACAAGGTTAAAGAAATTAATTACAATATTTATAAGTTGAGAAAAGGGTGGAATATATTTTTAGGAGGGGGGGACAGAGACACCACAGAAATGGAAAGAGTATAATGATAAAGGTAAGAAAGAGGAGGAGAGGGGGGTAAAGAAGGGAGGGAGTCAAAAAGGTCAGCCAGGGTTATTGCAAGAGAAAAGCCAGAGGTTGGTTAGGAAGTGTTTGTTTAGTTTTAAATAGGGAGGGAGTCAAAAAGGTCAGCCAGCGTTATTGCAAGAGCAGAGCCAGTGGTTGGTTAGGAAGTGTTTGAGTTTGGTTTTAAATAGTGGAATTGAGGTCAGGGATGTAAGGTCTTGAGGAAGTTGATTCCACACTTTGCCAACTGAGTTGGAAAATGTAGAGTCGCCTGCTGCGTTATTTGATAGAGAAGTTTGAATCAAAATTTTGTTGCAAGAGCGTAGGTTTTTCAGATTGCTGTAGGGTTTTATGAGGGTGGAGAGCATAGGTGTGTTATCTGGGTGATGGAGGGCTTTGTGGGCGATTGTAAGTTGATAATATTGAATTAGTTGTGGTAACTCTAGCCATCCTAGTTTTAGGAGATTCAAGCAATGATGAGTTCTATATGGAGAGGCAGTAGCAAATCTGGCAATGTGGTTGTATGAGGTAGCAAGATTGTTGAGATTATATTTTGAGAGATTAGTGTATATGGGGGAAGCATATAGTAGGGTAGAAATTAAGTGGGTTCTAGCTATAGTAGTTCTAGCTTCAGGAGTTAGGAAAGACTTAATTCTGTAGAGAGAGCCTAGTTTTCTGTTAGTTGATTTTATGATAGAGTTAATATGAACGTCAAATTTTAGTTGGTTGTCAATAATCACACCCAAGAGTTTGGTTGTTTGGTCTGGAGTAATTAGGGTACCATTGTTAGATGTGAGAGTGAAGTTGATAGAGGGAGACAGGTGTGTGGGTGTAAAGAGGAGGAATTTGGTTTTCTTTGGGTTGAGGAGGAGACAGTGATTAGAGAACCATTTATCTATTGTGGTGAAGGTGTTTTGAGTGATGGAGTGAAGGTCGGCCTGGGTAGTGGCAGAGCAGATAATGGTGGTGTCATCAGCATATTGAGTGCAAGTAGATTGAGGGGTGGCAAGATGCAGGTCATTAATAAAAATAGAAAACAGCAGAGGACCTAGGATGGAGCCCTGAGGGACCCCTATAGAGGTGGGGAGAAGTTCAGAAAGATGGTTGTCCCATAGGACAGCTTGTTTCCGATTATGAAGATAGGATGTGAACCAGCGTAATGCAAGATTGTCCAGAGAGAGAGATTTTAAGCGATGTAAGAGTAGTTGGTGATTGACCATGTCAAAGGCTTTTGACAGGTCTACAAAGAAAGCTGAAGAAAGAATATTTTTGTTGCGATTTTTGTTAATAGAGTCTATGAAGGATAATAAGGCTGTGGTGGTGGTGCTATGGAATGGTCGAAACCCATGTTGGCAATTAGCTAGGAGATTATTACATAGGAGGTTAATAAGCAACTGTTTGTGGATGCATTTCTCCATTATTTTTGCAAGGGGAGATAGTAACGCTATGGGCCAGAAGTTAGAATACTCAATTGAGTCACCCCCTTTGAAAAGAGGAATGATGTGTGAGATTTTCCAAACTGAAGGGATAGTGCTTTCTTTTAAGGTCCTGTTAATTAGTATAGAGATAGGGTAGGCTATAGCTTTTGCACCTAGCTGGAGGTATTCTGCTGGTAATTTGTCAGCTGAGGGGGTTGTGGGTTTCAGTTTTTGAAGTAAGGACAGTATATAAGAGGTAGGTATGGGTTTGAGTTGAAATGGGGGAGGAGTACAGCTTGGGGTAGATAGTGTAGAGGTGTCAGGGCTTTGCTGGTTAGCTAGTTTTAGTATTGCTGAAGTAAAGAATGTGTTAAAGGCATTGGCTGTTTGTAAGGGGGAGTCCGGGTTTGAGCATAGTGGGTTGGGTGTTGCAGCTTTGCCAGGAGATAGTAGTGTGTTAACAGCGTTCCAAAATTTATGTGGTTGGTGGGGGGAAGATAGTTGTAGTTGGGTATAAAAGTTCTTTTTATCTTTTAGGATGGCTTGCTTTGTCATGTTTCTTTTTTGTTTAAAAGTAAGATGATCAGTACTGCTTTTAGTGGTTTGCCATTTAGTCCAGGCTTTATTCCTACTAAGGACTATATGCATATATATTATATACATATATATATATATATACATATATATATATATATATATATATATATATATATATGCAGCTATATATCTATATCTGATATAGATATAGATATAGATATAGATATAGATATGTGTGTATGGATTTATCTGCAATCATCAGACCAAACAAGCAATGACAGCTCTAATTGTTGACACATTGCAGCATGCAAATTTTAAAACATGTAAAACCAAAAACATATGATGAAGCAATATTGTATGTATCGTGAAAACGCTTATCTGTATTAAAGGATACTTGTTTGAACTTGCCCCTGTGTTTCTGGTCTGCACATATTTGGTTTTACATTATTTTGTCTACTTTGTGCAAACCAGTTTATCTTCGACCCTAAGAGTTGGATTGTACTTAAATTTTAAAACATGTTCTTTGCATGGGGCAACCCCCAGCACCACCCATATGGTCAATAAAACTGAACTTGTAATGAATACACACACACACACACACACACACACACACACACACACACACACACACACACACACACACACACACACATAAATATCAATTACATAGGAGGTTACATAGTGTATTGAGGCTTCCAAGAAAATTATGAATGGGTAGAAAATGTTTAAGGAATAACTTTAGTCTTGACTGTTGAGGTGCTAAGGAATATTGTGTTTAGAGAAAATGGTATACTAGAAGTCACAATAAATGCAGGTACTAATGTTTTGGATAAAGATACCTTAGAGGAGAAATCTTTAGGAAAACTGTGGTGAGTACAGATAAGTCAACTACTTTTTTGTTATGTTGTCAGTATTAATTACTAGTGAAAAGGTGCTGAAAGGATATGATAAAACGTTATGTCTGAATGACTGAAAGGTTACTGTAAGAAGTAAATTAGATATATTAAAGACTGAGGACATGTGGGATGATAAGAGGTTGTTTGCAAGTGATAAATTACATTCACGTGAGTCTGGTACTGGGATTTTGAAAGAGGGCCTCAAATCTTTCATGATATTTCACATCAAAAATGCTTTGGCAAGTATTTTTTTTAATATTGGATAATACTTTTATATCAAAACTGCAAAAGTATTATCTTATACTAAAAATGCTTGCCACATCGTTATTGATGTGAAAGCTTGTATTATTTATTACTTTATTAAACTGGTTATCATGATCTATATATTATTATTTACGTGTTTAGTATGTTCTAATAGATTTTGTGGATCATCTTTATTTGTTTGTATTGTAAAAGAAAATATAATTCTGAGAAAAGTGATATAATGGCAAAATAATACAAGGTTATTTTAAAACTACTGTAAAGTAGAATTTCTTTACTGAAAGACTGGCAATAACTCAGTTTATTATGGAATAATGACATATTAATGGATTTAACCAGAACTGAAATAAATATAATGAGGGAACAAAAAGAGTGTAGTTACCAGCTGAGCTGCAATTCTCTAGCATTTTGATAGACTTAACTTCTTTGTTGATTTTTGTAATGTAAGCTATTTATAAGCTATTCTAAGGCTATGTACATTGAAAGGTGGCATTTGCTAAACTGTTATTGCTTTAAGCAGTTTCAATATGTTTGTTCTAAAAAAATTAATATATTTGCAAAGCTAAACAATAAATGCAGGCTAACCTACAAATTCTATATTTGATGGAAAATGAGATTTTACAAACTTGAAAGTAAAATTTCCTTGCAGTGTATTCAAAATGCATTTTGCCATCCATTGATGAAATAAGAACAAATTCCTAAATTATAATTTTTAAGTAGAAACACTCAAACCTGCTAGGCATAGGAAGCAACATTTGTCAAAATGAAGACAGAATCATACCCTTGAGATTTTTAATATTTTTCTTAAGTATTCAGCCTACTTATCAACTTACCTTATTAATTAAAATAGAAAATGGGGTGACGTTCTTCGTAAAAATTTTTTTTGTATTTTGATAGTAAAATAAACCTCCTGGACAGAACTGCACTTTTACAGTGAAATAGTTTATCGGTATTGACCCCACATATATTTCTTCTTGAAAACTTCAGTCTAGAATGTTAAATAATGGCCACTGGAAAAAACTGAACCAAAACCAGCAGATAAATATTAAATACTTATTTCAATCTGTTTCTATCTCATGAGAAATGAAAACATCTCTTTCATTTTGAGGGAAAAGCCAGTCCTACAGCTGCAGGTAATTGGTATGGCTAGTGCTATAGTTCTGCATTGCAAGAGTGTACATGGGAGTTACAGAGACCATGTTTCTTTTTTACAAGGTAGAAGAAATATACATCTTAAACTTACTTGGAAGAAAACATAAAAGTACCAATCAGAATGCTATCTCCTTGAATAGATCTAATTTTATGTATGTGTGTTTTGTCTGTGTGTGTGTATGTGTGCGCGCTTCTATATAATGTAACTTATATCCAAATTAACACTATTGTTTCATAAAGAAATAGTTTTATGTCATTTCCAGAACCCTTCATATGAGAACATTTTTATTTTTCTTCTGTCTCAACACTGCGCAGTATAACTCAAATTTTAAAAGATACCCTGTAAACTTATTACATGTAAATAAATTGCATTTTAAAATTTTCCACATCTGAAACTTTCCATTTATTAATATTCTATGGCTCATGCCTCACAAGGTCTATGCAGTATTGTAAAAAAACAGATAAATAAACACCCACATGCACATGCTCTCAGACACACACACACACACACACACACACACACACACACACACACACACACACACACACACACACACACACACTCCACTACATACTCAGGAAATTCAGTATAAATCATATTCTATAAATTTTTTGAAATTTTCCATTATGAAGACAAATGTTTCAATTATTTTATATCCCCCACTGATAAACAGTATTGTATAACAATAGCCCAAACACAGTCTTCTGTGTATTAACAGCTTAAAAATAAATCTATCTTCAGGATCAATTTCTTTTTACTTTAATAGAAATAATAATGCTACTATTTCTAGATAAATTATACATTTACTTTCTTGGTTCCATGTTGTGTGGCATGCTGGGGAAAAAAGTTTCTATATGAACATACTGTTACTTATGTCTTAACCAAGTCTGTGTATTAAGGAAAATAAATCAGTAATCTGAAAACTCTTACTTCATATTAAATTCATTTTTCAGGGTAGTCTTTTCTGGAATGCTGATAACATGATCATTTTGCTGTCCATACAAATGTTACAAATATGAAAAACGTTTAACTACAATAAAGCCCAATAATTATATGCTACTTATTGCACTTAAGCATTACTACTTCTCCTTGGCACTTAAATTTCATGTTTTTTTTCCACTGAACTCTATTTTGGCAACATTGAAAAGAGATTATTTGAATGTAGCTCACATTACTGTTGCATGTATAAAGTAGGTGGTGTGGCACAAGGTCTTCTCGTAAAATAAATAAATAAACAACTTTAACCTTTTGCATGTTTTTCCTCTGTAGTATTTCTGTCATCATACTGTTTTGAGAAGAGAAGTTACAGAAATTTGTCATCCAGGAGGCTCCGAAAATGGCATTTAACCCTAAGGTCAGATTTATTTTGCAGTAGTATTACTTTTCTGACTTTGAGTTGGAATTGTTGCGCTCCATACTGGAAATTCGAGACTTGATAATGGGAGTTGGTAACCAGAAACATTTAAGTGCAATTTAACTACAAGTAGCAATGAACTCTGAAAGTCAATGTTACTAATTTAAAACATTTTTGCAGGGGAACAAGCCCCCCACCTCCTAATGTGAGGTGCTGTACCCCCCTACTTCAACTACTTACATATACTAACTCTGAGATTGCTGTACCTGAGAAAAGAGTGAATACTCCAAAATCCAGCAATTTTTGTGTTAGACAGCTCCCCTTAATTGCACTTAAATTCTCACAATTGTGAAGATGACAGTTAAGGTTATTCTAACATACATAGGTTCATAGGTTGGTACTAGGCTATCAGCCCTAGGGCCTATACAAGCCTAGCCATAACAATTCCCTGGCTATTTCTTCCCACATTATTTACTTTCCTGGACCCCTGTCTAGCAGGGCGACTGACATGATCCCTAGGGTGAATTTCCTTTCTCCCATCCAATCTTCAAGGTTCCTCTTGAAGAGGTCCAAAGAGGCACTCTGCTTTACATGTATGGGCAATCTATTCCAGAGTCTGGGGAGTCTCTGGGTCAGGAACCTATCCCTCCAGCATGTTTTGTTTATTGTGATGACAAGGTTTAGATCCCTGGAGCATGTAGTTCTGAGGGATTGGGATTTCTTTAAGTGTACCATGTCCAACAGCTCTGGGTTTGACATGGCCTTGTATGTTAAGCAGAGATCACCTCTGAGTAGACAATATGCGACAGAGTATAGCTGGAGTTTTTTAAGGCGGTCAGTGTAGGGCATCTGCTTTAGGCCTGTGATTCTTTTAGTGAGGTATTTCTGAGGCCTTTCCAGCTGTTGCAGATGTCTTGAGAGGTACATACCAAATGGGGTGTTGTATTCTATAATGGGTCTAATGAGGGATGAGTACAGTGGGACACTGACCTCCTTTTTTCTGGATGAAAAGCCCTTCGTGATGAGGTGTGCCACATAGAAGGATTTCCTGACTGTTGTGGCGATGTGGTTATCGAAGGTGAGACCACTGTCCACCTGTGTCCCTAAGTCTCTTATCACACTTTCTGTGTTTTGTGTACTGCCACTTATATGGTAATTCATGGATACATGTTTTTTCCCCAAAGGGAATAACAATACATTTTTTGGCATTGAGCTTGAGCCCATGGCTCTGGCTCCAAGCATTTGTTTCTGTAAGGCCCTTTTGTAGAGTATCCACATCATTTGGGGATTCAATAATGGCTCCCAGTTTGCAGTCATCTGCAAACTTTGTGAGCCAGAGTCCCTTAGTGTTGACCTGTATGTCAGAGAAGTAGATGCCAAACAAGAGCGGCTCCAGGACTGAACCCTGAGGTACTCCACTTGTCACTTGTCTGGAGCTGGATTTGGAGTCGGCTACTTTTACAGTGTGGGTTCTATCAGTAAGCCATTTAGCAACCCATTGGGTGACATAGGGATTAATGCCCAACTTAGTAAGTTTATCTATGATTCCAGAGTGGGGGATGGTGTCAAAGGCCTTGGCAAGGTCTAGATAGGCTGTGTGGGCCACCTTACCCTTGTCCATAGCTCCGGAGACTGATTCAAAGAAGTCAATCAGGTTCAGGAGACAAGATCGGCCCTTCACAAACCCAAACTGGGTGGGGTCCAGTGTTTGAAGGTTGCCAATGTCTTTGTTTATAAGTTCCATGATAATACTCTCCATGGCCTTGCAGATAAGGTTTATCAGACTGATGGGACGGTAGTTTCCGGGATCCAAGGTGGATCCCCCCTTGTGGATTGGGAAAACTGTAGCTCTGCACCACTCAGTGGGCACAAAACCTGAGGTGAGGCTATGATTAAACATGACACTTGGGTGAGGTGCCAGTTCATATTGTAGTTCATGTAGTACACAGCCCGGGATGTCATCTGGTCCCATGGATGCTGTATTCTTGGCTTTAGAGAGTGTGTTTTGTACCTGTGTGGCCGTTATTACTGGAATTTGGCAATCTTCCGGTATTGAGATGGACCATTTAGGGGGTGAGAGGGGGGTGAAGTTGGCACTGAATTGATCTGCCAGGATATTGGCAATATCCTTCCGATCAGTATATTTAATGCCATTCTGTTTTAGCACAGAGCAGATCTGAGCATTGCCATTTAGATTCTTGACATAGTTATAGAATGCTTTGTGGTTGTCTTTGGAATCTTTGGCAATTTTATTTTCATAACTAGCTTTGGAGGATTTTATGAGGCATCTCAGTTTCTTACTGAGGCTAGTAAGGGAGTTTTTTGCATCCTGGGATTTTCCTCTTTTCTGCAAAAGTTTCTTCCTTTTGTTGTAAAGTTTGTTTATGGCAGGGGACCACCAGATTGGCTTTCTTTTTTTGGATGAGAGCATTTTGGTTCTATTTGGGATGTCACGATTCATGCATGAGTGGATGTGCTCGTTCAGTGCCTTAGTGTAGGATTCAGCAGTTGAACTTTCAGTTCCCGTCTGCATGGGTGTCATGAAGTTTGTCACTTCTGACTTGAGTAGCATGAAGTTGGCTTTGGAGAAGTTTTTTATGGTGGTTTCTTTACTGGGGGGTGGGGGTGGGATGTGGATGTTAAGGGTGATTAGCTTATGGTCAGACCTGACTAACGAGTGGGTGACCATAGGTATGGAGCATTGATTTCCCATGTTGGTAATGACCAGGTCTAGGATATTGGAGCCCCTGGTGGGACTATGGATTAGTTAATCCAGGGCGTTGGAATTTATGAATTCCAAGAACCGTTGCGCAAAGGTGTTGGGACATGAGTAGTTTTCCCAGTTAATGGCAGGGTAGTTAAAATCACTCAGTATTAGGGTGTTTGGTTTTATCTTAATATTTTCCAGTATGTTTAGAAAGATGTAGTGATAATCTTGGGGTATGGTGGGGGATCTGTAGCAAGCTACAATTTGGATTGCAGTCTTTCCTAGTGTTAGTTGCACTTGGAGAATTTCAGACACATTGTGTTGGCCAACTAGCCTGGTTGTGTGAATATCCTTGATGAATATTGACACTCCTCCACCTTTAGTGTTTCGGTCCTGGTTTGGTGGCCGAAAAGTGTGGTAAGAGTTGTAGCCTGGTATTGCAGGGGTGCTGTCTGGAGCCTTGAACCAGGTCTCAGTTACTGCACAGATATCGATGTTCTCCATTTTTAGGAGTGCCTCGAGAGAGTGCATTTTGAGGTTTAGACTTCTAGCATTGAGTAGCATTACCTTCAGATTTTGCATGCTTGTACCTGTTATGGTGGAGGTTTTGTCCTTTGAAGTTTGCCTAAAAAAGGCACTATAGGGGTGGCAAGAGCCTTAGCCAGTAACCTGAATCCCAGGGGCGACAGGTGCAGACCATCTCTGGCAAAGCATCGTGGTCTGTCAATCATGTCATCCCAGGGAACCTGCATTGTGTTGTGCTGAGGGATACGGCCTCACAACCTCACACAAACAGCCTTTACCTGAAAAGGAAAGCACACACAATCTAGGGGAGAAACAATATGAATTAGTGGCTTTTATGACAAAAATAATTTCTTGATATTGTGGCAAAAGAAACATGCACACATAGGGACAGCATTGTGATGTAAACATGCCAGTGTACATGACCTTCTGGAGGAACGGAAAGGGTTAAATAAGAGGGTGGATCAAGGCAAAAGAAAAAAAATGAATGAGTATGAAAACAAGAGATTCAGTGAATCACACCATAGACCAGAAATGGCATAACAGAATGCAGGGGTCTTGAATGCAAAATCCTTCCTCGTGGGAAGGAGGAGGAGGGTGGAAACCATCAGAAATGTCCTTGTGATGAACTAAGACAGGATAAAGTTGTTGATGACGGAATTTCTGGTTACATATACATTAAATGAAGTACACTAGCTTTACTTACATCTAAGAACAGGAATATGTTTATGCCCTATTACTGTTTTAAGTTGGAGAGGAGCAGAGGTGTTTTTTTTCATTTTTTTTTTACTTGTCTTTTTTTACTTTAAAAGATAACTGTATATCATATCTGTCAAAGAAGTGGTTCATGTTATTTATTTGACTTTCTAACTTGTGGCTAAAGCAATAATAACTTCCTGAAGAGACATGAAAATAAGCATGGAAAGCAGAATGCTAAGGAAGTTTCTGATATAAGGCCACTCTGTAAATCCCAGGTTATTTCTGAAGTTAGTGGACCACTTTGTGTTTTGATAATAAAAAATGTTTTTTTTTTATTTGCTTTTACTTTTTTCTTTGGTACTTGCCTCATTTCTATGTTGCCATATATCCCCAGAAGAAATAATGTACCATTTGTGCTACAAAAAATAGTAGGAAAATAGTAATATTGTGCAAGCCATCTACTACCTTACTTCATCATAGGTTTCATTTTTGCATTTTTTAATATTATTTATGTTAAAATTTTAAACAGTAAAGCCATATATTGCAATATTGCTTTTTATCTTGTTTTCCTGCTCTGCTGAATCACCATCATGTTTTTATTTCATTTCTTCAATTTTTAGCCTGCAGTGACAGAATTACAATAAACAGTGTCTCTGAATCTAACAGGGAACCTCACTGAAAACTGGAAATTGTACATTCAACATTTTGAACTATATCTTACTATAAGACTTACAGAAAAGCCTGAAAATTACAGTGTGCAATGTTCCTTCCTATGGCAGAAGAGGAAGGCATTAATGCAGTTTTAGTTTTCAAAAGGAAGAAAGAGACAAGTCTACAGTTTTAAAAGATAAATTCACTGTATACTGTGAATCAGGGGAGACTCCACCATATGTGAGACATTTTTTTCACTGGAGACCAATAGGTTCAAGGGACAATAGATGCTTATGTCAGGAACATAAACACAGAGTACAAGTCTCTTAGTTTGGTGACCTGACTGGCATATTGCAGTTTTATTCCAACTTTACAGCAATTACCTTGTTCTGATGTAAACATTTTATGAAATCAGACATGATCATCTTAGGGACAGATTATTAAGTGAAACATATCTGACACTGGAGAAAATCACAGATGTTTTTAGAGAAAGTGAATATTCTAGCATACAGCTCAAATTAATGACAGAGAAGTTGGAAGTGTGAAAATAATGCATGTGAGAGAAGATGAACTGAAAACGTATAAATATATAAGAAATAATAATAATGATAAAACAGCAGGCAACCAGATAGTATCCAAGATGAAGCCTGGTAACAAATAAACCATCAGAAATCAAACCCAGTGCAACTGTTGTGACTACTAGTGTTAGAGGGGCATTGTAAAGCATATAATCAGATCTGTAATCTCTGTGGGAAAGTAACCATTTTGCCGTAGTCTGTAGCAGGATGTTAATGCTTTATAGATAAAAATAGCTCTAATGCAAAAATATTTGTTGGTTTTATTGAATAATATTTAGTAACCATAGTGTATGCCTTACAAGGTGTCAGTGCATGCAGTGAATATCAGAATGACTATATGCCTTCAATCTATACAGTTAATGATGACAAAAAAAGATTATTGGTTAGAAAAGCTGGATATTAAAAACAAAGCAGTTTTCTTTTACTTAAATTTAACACTTCTGCAGAGTGTAACACAATGGTGGAATCTATTTTTCAAATGATGAATTTAAGTAGAAATTGTATGAGTCTGCATGCATGCTCCTGTGATATTCTTTGCATAAATTCAGGCCTTTGGGTCGTGTGGCTAGTTTGTTTCTATCTATGTATCTTTCTATCTCTCTGTATGAAGAATACAGACTGTTGCCCCAAACACTGACATTACCAACTCAATTATTTAATTTATTCCAACTAAATATTCTGGGCAGAAATTTTTACTAGCCATTTGATATAGTGATGAAAATTCTTACAGTTCAGATGCAAACTTTTTGTATGTATGCATGTAATGTTTTGCATATAAAATTGACCATGGTTTTGAGAGGGAGACTGGGGGAATAGCCATTAAATTCTATAGGATATGTCCTAATAAAAGTTCAGAATGACTGAATTTCTTCATGAAATTATCAGAAAAATGCAGTTACCAATTAAAATAGTCAGTCTATTGATAATGGAGATGTAGCGGGACAGACTGTGAGACTGTTGTTTGAATATGTGACAGAGTCAGCAAAATAGTTGCAGATGTAGTTAAGGTGATTGAATTAATCTGAGTCTAGTACAGCACAGAGCCAGAAAAATGATGAATCTGAAGTACATATTTCATTGAGTATACATAAACATGATTTTATTGGCAAGCAACCCACTATAGCAACTAAATTTAATATTAAATATCTATGATTAGCACCACATTACAGGTAAGAAGCATAATTCACAGAGTGCTGTGTAGTGTGCAGGACCCAGAAGATAGAAAGAAAAAGTATGCTGCTCTATTTGTAGCTACATAATGTCTTGAGGTTGACTATGATATAAAGATTGCATCTGAGGCAGTTCTGTAATTCAGGCACCTTGAAGAAAACCGATCAAACTTAAAGATAGACCAGAACAAGAGCAAATTCTTATGGAGTCAGTGGTACTACAGTCAGATAGACATATTTCACGACGTTGGTCAGCAGTATGGTAATAATCATGAAACAGGACAAGGTGAATACATGTATGGATCCCTAAGACCTTATCAGTTTAATCAAAAGAGAGCATTATGCACTTTATTTTTTTTAATTAGTAGTAGTCACTATGTATTCTGTTGAATTATTTTCACTATCTGATGCAATTCAAGTTTTCTGGCAAATCGAAATTGATGAACTCAGTTCTAGACTTTGAACTCTCCATACATTTTTGAGCCCTCACAGATACTCTTAATGCTACTTTTTGGGATTGCATCAGCTAATGAAGTGTTACAAAGGACAGCAGCAACTATAGTTGAAAGGCTAGATGGGGTAGTCAACATAATAGATTAAATTCTTGTCTGTGGTGCTATGGAGCAGGAACATGATAGATGAATGCTAAAATATGTGAACAGATAGAAGTCTCAAGGTCTGAAACTCAACAGAAAAAAATTCCAGATATGATTCACTTCTTTGAAATACATAGGATATGACTTGACTGAAAATGGTCTTCAGGCAGATCCTGATAAGATTAAAGCTATTGTGAATATGCAGAACTCTACTTCCAAATTATCTCTAATGTGAATCTTAGGAAAAAAAACTGTATCTGTCAAAGTTAATTCCTCACTAGTCAGATATCTTAATACTTCTGAGAATGTTACTAGGGTGTGGTAGGCAGCACATCAAGAAAAGAGTTTTGAGTTTTAGAAACATTTAGTAACAAAGACACCAGTCCTTATATTATCATGAACAAATAGAAAAGGAAATGCTTGCTTTAGTATTTGGTTGCCAGATGCTCCAAGATTATATTTATTGCAAGAACATTACACTTGATTCAGAATTCAACCCCCTCCAAAACATTTTCAGAAAGTAATTACATAAAGCTACCACACGTCTGCAGAAAATGCTTTTATCACCACAGATATATAACTTGTATGTACTGTTTGAAATTGGGAAATCCATGCACACTGCTGATACTTTACCAATATGTCTAAATGAATGCAAAGAGGTTCTATGGAAAGATTTGGAAGTGCTGTGGATTGTATTGCAAATACTTATGACAGTTGAAAAACTGCAAGAGCAGGAAGCATATAGTAGAATAGCTTAGAGTTACAGCTGCTTACGGATGTCAATATAACAGGATGGCCTAATTGTATAAAGCATTCACCCTCTCCACAAGCCATACTTTACATTTTTGTAATTAACTGTCATGTGCTTAAGGACTGGTATTCAAAAGTATCAAAGTGGTCATTTTTACATACTTGCATAAAACTATGCTATCAGATATAAAGCAGAGTTGATCATCTGAACATTGATTATCCGAAACGTAATTTATCTGAATGCAGCCTTCCAAAGTTTTCGGGTAGGAAAATCATAAAGTCTGACTGTATAAATGCTATACATATTCACTTGTGCATGTTTTTTTGAGCTTGTAGCCTGTTTGTGTGTGAAAAAATTTTTTATTGTCCACTGGAATCGCTGAATGGTTGAAAAGCATATTCCCTGCTTGCAGAAAAAACAACATTTTAGAAGTTTTTTATCTGGTACAATTATATGTTTGATTATCCAGTTTGATTATCCAAACTACCAAAGGTGCCAATTAGTTTGGATAACTGACTCTGTACTGTACAGGAACCATAACATGCAATAAAATTTAGCAGGGAAAGAGCACTTGATGTCATATACTAGCCAAATATGACTCTACAAATATAGCAGTTAATACAAAACTGAGATCTGTAACATTATTAAAAATCCAGAAACAAGATCTTTATTACAGGAAATTCCTTCTTTGTCATGAATGAAACTAGGAGCAGATTTATTCTGGTGTAAAAATCTATGTTTTTTGTTATAATAAGATTTTTATTCAAAATTCCATGACATACTGCAGTTGAAATATACTCTCAGTGATTCAGAGATAAAATCTATATTTTCAAGACAAGGACTTTTGGAACAATCAAACGTTTCAGGATTTCGGCCTCACATCATGTCTTAGATATTCACCATTCCAGTGTCTCTAGAATGATGTAAACTGTGAAAAGCATTTGGAAGAAAACTGAATATTCAGAAATACAAGATTGCTACTTACCACCTCTTGAATCCAGAAATGCTCCACTGCATTGTGTAGGACTGTAGTCAACACATTTTCTCATAGTCAAAATTACCCATGTCATTTTTGCATCTGGTTCCAGTAAGCAAAAAAGCAGCAATAGAAATGTTGTAGGCTAGACTGCAAAAACAGAAATGTTTCCATGGCAGAAGAGTAAAAAATATTATCATAAAGGATGGGGAAAGTCTGGATAAAGCAGGATTCAACTGGCAAAGCTACTTTTGGTCATTAAGTTTTGGCAAGCTATAGAACTAAGATATTGTGGTGCTCCTAGATCTTAATTTTGTGCAAGGTGCTTATGTACAAATCTACCATGGAAATGTAACTTCTTCAGAAGTTACGAGATAACCAGTAAGACTAATGCTTCAATAGGGATTTTTTGAAGTGTTCTATGGATAATTCAGTATAAACATCTAGTCATGAGTGTACCAGTGAAATTGCAGTGTCACAGAAATATGTGTTATAATCTCCTCAACAGGATTGACTAGATCAAGCCAGAAAGTGTTCCAAAACCATTTATGACTTTAAATATTCGAGATGAGGGCTTTCAGTCAAAAAACACATAGATATCAAGGCTTCACATAACTGAATATTAAAATGTGTGAAGTACTACTGCCCTAATATCCTTCCTTAACACTATTTCTCTGGCCAGAGATAATGACAATCTCATCTCTTGTCTTTTCTTAGACCTTTCAAAATCCTTTGACACTTTGTCTCACTCACTTTTGCTATTTAAACTGTCTAACCTTAACTTCTCTATGTCTGCTGTTACCTGGTTTTCCAGCTATCTCACTGATCAACTGCAATCAGTTAAATGGCTTTCTGCTCTCTCCTCTCCTCTCCTCTTCTCTCTCTCTCTCTCTCTCTCTTTTAAAATTGATGTCCCTCAAGGCTCTATTCCTGGTCCATTACTTTTTAATATCTTTACCAATCAACTCTATACTTCCTGCCCCCAATCTTCCCTGGTACAATATGCTGATGACTCTACAGTCATCACGATTGTTGACATCCCCTCTGAACTTATATCTACCACCAAGGCATCCTTTAACTTAGTAGAAACCTGACTCTCAAAAAATCTGCTTATTCTGAACCCAAAGAAAACAAAACTCCTACTTTTCCTACCCAAAAATGTCAACCACCTTAAACATACCGTCTCTGTTCAGTCTCTCAATAACACTCCCATCTAAGTAGAATCTAGCACAAAACACTTAGGTGTCATCATAGATGATCAACTTAGTTTGACTTACATGTCAATAACTGCATTCAGAAGACTCACTTAAAACTCAGCCTCCTATATAGAAATAAAAAGTTTCTCCTTAACAAAGCAAAAGTTACCCTCTGTCATGCTTACCTCCTACCACGTCTATTGTATAGCTCACAAATCCTGACAAACCGCAACTCCTCTCTCCTTACTAAACTAGAAACAGCATATAACAAAATAGCTAGATTTGCAGCACACTAAACATATAAATCCCATCACTGCCTCTCACTAAAATACTTAAACTGGCGAGAGTTACCACACTAGCTTCTCCTCTCTCAGCTCCTGATTATTCACTCCATACTATACCAGTCTTCCTACTGCCCCAGCTTATCTCTTATTATTCTCACACCAGATCTCTATGTAGATCAGACCAAAATCTTCTTCAAATTTATAAACCCAAAATGAAAATGGACAGCAACATCTATAGTTACCATCCTACAATTTCTTCGAACAGGCTTCCATTAGAAAGTAGGTCCCTCCATCAAATTAAATGATTCAAAGCAGCTACCAAGGAATATTTTAAAAGTCACCGCCTCTGTCTTTGTATCCACCCCTCCTAACACTCCATTATTATTACCCAAAAATAGTGCTCTAACTGCCTAATATGCTACGTTGCTTAACAGAACTCTACTACTTTCATACCTGTTAGCTATTTCAAGCATTCTTTACCTCTCTTGCAGCTGGCGTCTTTTACCACGAATAGTAACCTCCAAAGATTTCTACAAAATAATATGTATCTCTCATCTCTCTCCTTCATCCAAAATACACAGTAACAGCAAACACATGAGAAATTTTTTTCTTATTGCTTCATTTGTCTAAATTGTATTAGTTTGTTATACTGTCATATTTATTGACATGTACTGTAAATATTTTCACTTGCTTTTTAATGGATAATCTCATTGTAATGTTTATGGAGCTTTTCTCCCTGGGCCTCTGCTGAAAAAGGGCTTTTATAGCTCAGTCACATTCCTGATCAAAAAATGTAAAAGAAATAATAAAAGAAATAATTTGATGTATGTACTTTTCACATAACTCACACTAGTAGCAGCATATAATAGCAAGTTAAGTATGTGACTATAATTAATTATTACATATGTGGTATGCAGTCATTTTCAGTAAAGGGAGGATACTATGTACAGAAATATGTGATTAGAGGACTATATTTTTAAGAAGCTTAAATAAAAGGGAGTGACTCATGTACCTAGAGCATTAATGTTATTCTTCAGTAAAACCTTCCAATACAAGTTGTTCTTGTGTGTTTAATTTGGCTATCTGGAAACTGTGTATTCCTTATAACAATATATAAATATGCCAGTCGGATGCACTGCCACTGCTCTCACATGCAGCCCTTCTGCCAGCATTTTTACATATGAATGCATGTAAAACAAAATGAAGCAATGAATTCTGTCAAAGAAGCAAAGGACTGAAGGGAGGAAAGCACAGCTAGTTCAGCTAAAAAGGGAGACACCATCTTTTATGGATGCATAAAGGGGAAAGAAAATGGAAAAAGTGGGATGGAATTGTGAAACTAAAGAAAATGTGTGGATTCGATCACATAAACTGGCAAAGGGCAGGGTGATTAAATGAATAAAGCTACTTAATATCCACACAGAAAGGGGGATCAAATCCAGGAAGCAAAGGTACCAAAGAATAAGGGGTTGACTGCAGTTCTTTCATTTAAGAAGAGGTCCCTGAGGGACTCTAAAAACTAAATATGCAGAAATCAATGGCATCTAATAGGATTAATCTTGCAGTTCTGAGACACTTCAGGGCAGAACTGGTAAGAGCATGAACAATAAAACCTTTTTAACAAATTGTAGGATGGCTCTAGGTTGTCTGAAACTTGGAAGAAAGCAGCTGCAATTTCTCTTTAGAAGGTTGGAACCAAGACAAAGACTGGAAATTACTGGACTTCCTCTTTGACCTAAATTGTATGGAAATCATGGGATCCCTGATGAGTGGAAAACATGTTGGAATAACTGGAACTCAGTGGAACACAGGACCCAGATTAGCATGGATTAAATACAGGAAGGTCACCACAGACAAAATGAATAGTTATTTGAATGTAGTAGTAGTTAGTGACCTTAGACCCTAGACAGTTATTTGACCCAGTGCCGCACTAAAGGTTAGCAAACCCATTATGTAGTCTTTGAGATGGTTGTAAGGTGGTAGCATGAAGTTTAGAGGCGGTAACACAATACTAAAAGGAATCTGCTTGGACAAAAAACTTGCACCATACTGGGTATTAGTTTTCCTAAATTAATTACTTTACCTTTATAAGTGATAAATCACAGGCTGTAGAAGGAAACACTTACCTTTTTCTGATAACACAAATATAGTAAAAGACTGATAAACAGAAACATGCAGAAAAGGGAAAAAGAAAACTAGTAAGAGGAGAGAAGTTGTCTGTGGTAACTAAAATCCATGCAGGGAAAATGCAAAACAATTAATTTCATTAATAATAATTAATTATTAATAATCATAAGAATAATTAATACCCACCAGAGGTGACAACATATTGGACCTGGTCATCACCAACATGGGCGACCGGTGCTCCACACCAGAGGGCAACCCCTCGCTGGTTAGATCTGACCATAAACAAATCGCTTTGGATATCCACATTCCGCCCCCACCCCCGGACACGGAAACCACCATGAAAAACTTTTCAAAAGCAAACTTCACATTACCTAAGACCGAGGTGGAAAGTTTCAAAGCCCCCATGCTAAAGAATAACATTGTCCAAGCTGCAAAATCCTTTACTAATGCATTTTACAGGCACCTACAAGAATGCATGGATCGTGCTATCCCAAGCAAAACCAAGACTCACTCCTCCAGGAAAAGGAAACCAGTCTGGTGGGACTCCTGTCATGAACAAGCTATACAATAGAAGGAGGAAACTAATATAGAAAAAAGTAAAATCCCAAGAAGAGAAGGCATCCCTGATCAGTATCAGCAAGAAACTACGTTCCCTCATAAAATCATCCAAGGCGAGTTTCAAAAGAAAAATTGCCAAGGACTCCAAAGATAACCACAAGGCATTCTTTAGCTATGTCAAGAATCTAAGTGGCAATGCTCAGATCTGCTCAGAATTAGTGCAGAATGGTACAAAATACACTGAACCGACTGATATTGCCAACATACTGGCAGACAGGTTCAGCGCAAACTTCACCCCACTCTCACCCCCAAAAGGGCCCATAATCATACCAGAAGAATGTAGAGCTCCTGAAATCACAGACACTCAGGTTAAAACAGCCCTCTCCAAAGCCAAAAACACAGCATCAATGGGACCGGATGGTGTCCCAGGCTGTGTCCTACACAAGCTCAAAGATGAACGAACCCCTCACCTAAACACACTGTTCAAACTCAGTCTCTCCACAGGTTATGTACCCATAGAGTGGGGCACAGCAATGGTTATTCCATTCCACAAAAGTGGAGCCACAACAGACCCCAGGAACTATCGCCCTATAAGCCTGACTAGCTTGGTCTGCAAGGCTATGGAGTGCATCATCATGGAACTCATTAACAGAGACATTGGGAACCTCCAAACACTGGACCCTACCCAGTTCAGCTTTGTTAAGGGCATATCATGCCTCCTAAATCTGGTGGACTTCTTTGAGACAGTTACCAAGGCTATAGATGAGGGAAAGGTGGTACACACAGCCTACCTAGACCTCGCAAAGGCCTTTGACACTATTCCCCATTCTGGTATTATAGACAAGCTCACCAGCCTGAATATAAACCCCTACATCACAAGATGGGTTGCTAACTGGCTCACAGACAGAACCCACATGGTAAGAGTTACAGGAACTAGATCTGACTCTAAAGCAGTTACAAGTGGTGTTCCCCAAGGCTCAGTCCTAGGACCCCCTCATGTTCGGCATATACTTCTTAGAGGTACAGGCAAGCACAGGAGGACTATGGCTAACCAAGACAACTGCAAACTAGGGGCTATAATTGACTCTCCAGCTGACACAGATATCCTCCAAAAGGGTCTCACTGAGATGGATACCTAGTGTCAAAATCATGGCCTCAAGCTAAATGCCAAAAAAGTGCATAGTCTTCCCCTTTGGAAAACACAAAGTACCCACAAACTACTGCATAGGTGGTAGTCCCCTAAATATGGAAGACATAATAAGGGATCTGGGGACCCAAGTAGCTAGTAAACTCTCCTTTGATAATCACATTGCCAAAGTGGTTAGAAAATCATTCTACATGGCCCACCTTATCACAAAAGGGTTCACATCCAGATCAAAAGAGGTCATTGTGCCCCTCTACTCATCGCTCATCAGGCCCATCATAGAGTACAACATCCCATTTGGGATCTATCTTACAAGACACCTGCAACAGCTGGAAAGACCACAGAAGTACCTCACCAAGAGGATTACAGGCCTCAAACAGATGCCCTATGCAGCTCGACTGAAGAAACTCCAGCTGTACTCAGTTGCATACCGCCTACTCAGAGGTGATCTCTGCCTGACATACAAGGCCATGTCCAACCCAGAACTGATGGACATGCTCCACCTAAAGAAAAGCTTATCCCCTCGAGCCACAAGCTCTAGGGATATAAACCTCACCACAACAATAAATAGGACATGCTGGAGGGATAGATTCCTGACACAGAGAATTCCCATGTTTTGGAACAAGATTCCAATCTACATTAGGCAGAGCTCCTCGCTAACACTCTTCAAGAGAAACCTTGACGAGTGGATGGGAAACAGAAAGTTTACCCCGGGGATCACTTCAGTGGCTCTGCTGGACAGAAGCACAGGGAACTAATCTAAGAGGGTGGCGAAAGCCAACACATTCTGGCTAGGCTTATAAATGTCTTTGGGCAGATAGCCTAGTACCTACCTATGAACCTATGAACCTATAAAAACTGAAGCAGAAGCAGAAACAAGAATAAACAGTGGAACTGGATCTGGTGAGTGTTTATCACATGACACAGTGGTAGACAAGTAAAGTGGTAAATAGCATTGCAGGCTGCTGGAATACTGGGACACATAAAAAACAGATGTCACAGGCAGAAAAAAGTAAGCTCTACTCCTTCGATATAGGCAGTTAATAGTGCCCTAAATTCTCATCTTTGTTTAATCACTGTAGAAAGGTCATTCAGGAAGAATAATAAGAACTGTAAATGGTCTGCAACATAAGGTATATAAAGAAAAACAATAAAAGTATATAATATGTACATACTTGAAGAAAAAAGGTGAGGGGTAACAGGTACTTTAAACATCATTGTAAACCATTAATCTGCAAGTGAGTATGATTTTTAGATAGAGAAATATGCATGCACTTTTTTGAAAGATGGCCTGGTGATATAATTTGCTTCCAGCTGTGCCAGTGGTGACCAAGATTTCATTAACAAGCCCACATTTAAAGTGCCAGCTAAAGAGGGTGGGTCTTTCTGGCCAGTGACTAGCTCTTCCACACTGTAGGGAAGGTGTTACAGCTGACCACAGACAGACGCTAGTGGTAACACACTCTGCCATTAGGACGGCCTGAATGCTTACTTGTATATACAAGAATGTGGAGACTGAAGCCGGTATACAAAATTAAAGCAGTGCAAATTGGAGATATGAGATGAATAGAAAACTCCCTCTCACAACTCTAAGCCATGACTGATGCCCCCTATCCTCACTGATCTTACTCTTGGTGGATGTCAGCACATAGGCAGTCACTTAGGGGTAGTGAGAAACACACGAGTATGTGGTTCAGTGAGGGGGGTCACTGAGATAACAACATGCAATAATCAATGCATATAAATAATTACATTCTAAGGTACAAGATAGACAGGACAGATTAAATACAAGATTTGTGGATTATTGGAACAGACTGCTTAAGGCTTAAGGCAGGAGTGCTAATACAGAAAAAAGTGACAGAATTCAAGTATGCATAAAACAGACACAAGGCAATTCATATTTGGAAGAAAATACAACTGTTAGCAAGAATTACATCTTACTCAATATATATGAAATGGGTAGAGAAGGCCAGTGAAGAAGACGTTATATGCCATCCAAATCTATGTTTGTATGTAAGATATGTCCCTGCAGCCTACACCATCTAAATGAAATTGATAATTATCAACGATTATCTTAAAAAAATAAACAAAATTTACTGCAAAATATATTAGTTTCATAGTTTCAAAGTTTAGGATTTCTGACTATTTGCCAATATAGCCATTCATAATGCAATTTCCAGATGAATAGAATATGCTAAATCCCCTATCCACATCTAAAGATTTTTTGAATACCTTAAGTGAATTACTTCTCTTACTGTCTAGAGGCACTTTGTTCCAATACATGATCATGGACGGAATAATACATTTTAATCTAGATGAGGTTCAAGAGTTTTCCAATGAATATGTAAAGCCTGTGCCTCTGGACTAGTGTTTATTATATAAAATATCAGTATTCAGCAATGTCCTAAGCTTCTCATCTTGCATAACTTTATAAGCTAAACAAAATTTTCCATGCAGGTTTTTGTTAAGTTATTGCAAAAAGGCTGAAAAATTCATGTCAAACTTTGTATTCAAAGGATGAGAAAATCTTAATTATTTTTGTAAATTTCATCTAAATGCTTTCAAACAGGAGTAAATCACTCTTTGAATCACTACAAAACAGTGGGTTAAATTCCAAAGTGGGTCACACGCACACAACCAAATGTTTAATCAATACTACATAAGAGCTGGATAAGAATTTTTTAAATTTTTTGTCCTGACATTCTATAGCTTTGATTTTCACATGTTGGCCTTTAGTCATCTTAACTCCAAGGTTCTTGTATTCTTAAACAAAAAACTAACTAACTAACTAACTAACTAACTAACTAACTAACTAACTAACTAACTAACTAACTAACTAAAAAAGCCAGAAACACACATCTATTAGTGTTTGTCTTTATTGCTTTAATGGTCCCAGTGCACCCATAAAGACTTAATTAAAAAGTAGAAAGTTATGGGCATTCAGAAGTCATGTAGCTGGAACACTGGTATGTCCTTTAGGGGTTATTTGTGTATATCCTGTGGGACTCCACTACAAGAGGTCTATGACGACTTTAGCTTGGCTCGGTCTTTCCTGCAGTTTTTACTGAATGGTTTGTCTGTGTGACCTTTTTACCCCTTGGTTTGTATTCTGAAAGTTGTGATTGTTCAAAACCACCCAATTTGGTACTTTCTAAAGGATTTTTTTGCTAAACAGCACAATCCTGCTTTTATCCTGGTTAATGTTTAGAACTGAATTTTTGAACCACATGTTAAATCATTGAGGTAGCTATTAAAATGTGTTTCCTGTTTAATGCTGGGAAGAGAAACTTGTATTTTCATATCATCCAATAATTTAGATAACCAACAAGGCTTGGATAGTAAAGTGAGAAAAAAATTAAACAATGTCGGCCCTAAAACATAACACTGGGGTACACCTGAAGTAACTCTAGTCCAGTCTGAATAATGCTTTGATATTTTTACTCTTTGCTTCCACTTGTAAAACCATGAATTGATGCATACTTTTTAATTATTTATTTGCTGTATTTCCTTACTAGGATAGTCTGTCTGGGCAACAAGCCCCTTTTCAGCAGAGGCCTGGGGAGAAAAGTACCATTACAGTAAAAATGGAAGTAAACAGACAACATTAACAGTATACAAACATGTATGAAACAATTAGGAACTGTGTGAATATAAAGCAGTTGCTTACGCCATGTAGAACATTTGATTACAATTCTGAAATACAGACTGAGTCAGACTTTTAGGATGAAAATGCAGACAGAAGTACAATATTATAGTAGCTAACTTAATGGCAGATAAGCATCTGGAGAAACAAACCCTAGGATTACTTTAAATTGTTTGCGATCTTGCCATAGATGGGAAAAAGAAAACAGAGCATAGGAGAAGATGTTACAAATTAAGCTGGTGAAAAGCTAGTATATGTAGGAACTGTTGGAAGACAGAGCAAAGAGAAACAGTGCTAAAGTAGTAGAAAGTATTTGTGTGAGAAAGTGAATATCATTACCTGATGTTGTGAGGTATTATGTGTTTATCCTGGGGAAGTTCAAGAGAACAACCAGGAATCATGTAGATGTTCTTTTAACTGTGTTATAAAGAATTTTAGATTGTCAGTTTGTCTGAGAGAAATGGGAATGGACTTCCACTTTTTAGAGAAATTGTTAGAATATGGTGAGTCCCCTGCAGTGTTATTTGATTTAGTTTCAAGTAATTGTTGTTTGTTAGTTTGATGAACCAAGTAACCTTTTTTCTGGTATACTGAGAGATAATCCCCGGGATTCAGCATGCTCTGCATGGCATGCAGGAATAGTGCAAGAGCTGCTGGAGGCAATATGGCCGCAGAGAGATCCAGGAACAAGCTCCAGGGACATGCATGAGCGCTCCTGCACTATTCCTGCATGGACACAGCTCCTGTATCCTAATTACCCCATTTGCAGGTGAAAACCATGCAAATTAGGTGAATTAGCGATCCAGGAAGCAGGCAGCCATCCATGCAGGATTAGTGTAACATGCAGAAATGTATTTGGCTAGTAACCGAGTACATTTCTGCAAACTACAAAATGGAGCCATGTCAGCTCCAAATAAAGGGTGTATATAACATGAAGGCATGCCAATGGCCAAATATATGTCCATTGGCATGGAAAACAGTTTCAAAATAACAAAAAATAACTTTTTTTTGGCCAATTTTGGCCATTTACATGTAGGGCAGCGGCATGTAAACGGGATCGGCCCGAAAATAAAAATAAAACTTTGAAAAAAGCTTTTTAGGCAAAAATCACAATTTTGCCATTATAGTCAATGGCAGGCAGAAGATAACAAAGCCACTGAATAGTGATTGCTAAGGGGGGAAGGCTCAGTGTTAGACTTGTAACTAGGCATTAGCAGTCAGTTCTATGCAAACGAGGGGAATAATAATGAATCACAGATTTCCCCTCATTGCTAGCCAGCACCCAACCATGTAGGTGCAGGAAAACCATGGTGCAAGCCTAAGAGTTAGCTGACATTATAGAGGAGTGTCAGGCATACTGTAAGCTTATTGGAGCTCTGTGGCTCAGGTTTGCCCTTAGCTTAGCAGAGCTAAGGAAGGGTGTGTGTCTGAAACTGCCTAGCAGTATTTACATTGCCTAAATGGGGGTGCGCACCACGCACCGGGTTTAAAAAAAAAAAAATTAAACCAGGAAATAGCAGCTCCATTCACATCTGAGCACTGGGTTTGCGCAGCGCACCTCTGGGCTTAAACAGGAAGGCAATGTGAGGGGAAAACAGCAGAAGGAAGGTAATCAAGGGGAACTAGCATAGCTGGCAGGTGAAATGTATCAGAATTAGCCAATTAAATAGGCAGCAGCCCAGCCCAGGACACTACTATAAACTATGCAAACACATTTCCCTCTGTTTTTTCCCACAAACTCTACACCACCGGTGTACACAAACAGGGAAATTTTACCTAACAAAAGCAACAAAATGATAGGGGCTGCTGTTGCTCTCATGCATCAATATGTGGAAGAGGCTAAGGGTGGTGAGGATGACAATCCTGATGACCAACACACAGTGAGGAGAAGGAGAAGAGTGTACAGACCCAGGGTAACCTACCAGGGGCTACATGAGCTGGAGATAGTGGAGAGCTATAGGGTGGACAGAGACCTCCTACAGCAAATTGTTGAGCTGTGCTTACACACAGAACCAACAGAGGGGAACCCATCCCAGTGGATACCAAGGTATGTGTAGGCTTAAATATACTAGCCACAGGTACCTTCCAAAAGCCAGCTGGGGATATCATTGGGATCTCACAGGCATCAGTATCCAGGGTACTCCACCAGCTCCTGGATGCCATGTCAGCACATGCCATTGAGCACATATATTTCCTCAACACCCGTGAGGCATTGACGAGCAATATGTGTCATCCACCAAATAGCAGAATACCCTGAGGTAGTGGGTGCTATAGACTGCACGCACATTCACATCAAAGCACCACCCGGTGAGTGTGGTAGAGTCTATATAAACCACAAGGGCTTCCCCTCCATCAACTGCCAGGTGTGCGATGCACAGGGCATTATAATGAATGTGTGTGCTGGCAGCCCTGGAAGCTATCACGACTCCCACATCTGGCATATGACACAGCTGTACCAGAGATTTGTCAATGGGGACATCCCATATGGCCACCTAGTGGGGGATGCTGGTTACCCACTGGAGCCGTCACTGATAACACCCATCAGAAATGCACACACACCCGAACAAGAACTCCATAATGAGGCACACGCACAGACCAGAATCATAATAGAGCATGTGTTTGGGATGCTCAAGTCACGGTTCCGGTGCCTAGAATATCCGGTGGAGCCTTGCAGTACTCTTCAGCTACATGTACCCAAATTGGGATTGTATGTGCCATGCTACACAATATGATCCTGCAGAGACAGCTGCAGCAGGAACAGCATGGGGCAGGGCCACACCCCCCCATCATTGCCAATGCCAGCACAGGCACAGAGTGTCTCAGAGGAGGAACAACCTGAGCCTGCCCCTGTAGATAGGAGGAGGCGTGCCCAGTATGCCCAGGCCTTGGCAAAGAGGCAACACATAGCACATATACTGACACGGTAGGAACCCAGGGAATGACACCTCTCTCTGACTCGCACATACAGTAAAAGGGATGCCAAATATGACACTACCTGCGCTTAACCATGTATAGGGAGTGTACAATGTGCATCTGACATAGTCAGCCCTCCAGCATCATCCTCAATACTGGCACAGCCACAAGGTAAGTCACTCTCATTATCAATTGCTGAATGTAGTAGCATGTTCTGCTACCTGTATCTATGGTGTGGATGTGAGCATGTAAGGGAATCGGGTGGCTGAATGGGATGGCAGCAGATAGTAGACACCTATATCGGCAGCATGAAATCCATAACAAATACTGGTGTCAACATAATAGGCAGTACTAGACAACGTAACAAAACCCACTGCAGGATATGTGGTGGGCCAAATGTGTGTTCATAAGACACACACCTGCATGTCAGTGAGGCTCACATACCCAACAACAGTCTCAGCCAGCAGGACAGGTGTAGACAAACATAAAGAAAGGCTGTGCTAAGGCCTCTGATTGCTGACTATGGAAAACAGCCCCCTCCAGACCTACACAGACAGACTACAACAGGTCAGGGAATGGGATGTTAGTTCTGAAGGGTAAGAAGTCTGAAACTGAAATGTAGGTCAATAAAACCTAAGAACTGTAGTACAATGATATGCCTCTAGTCTGCATGATAAGTCAGAATACAGAATGAAATGGAAGCCAACAGAGTACCTGAAATACCAGTACAGTCATAGCAAATGTTAACAGTTGTCAGGTGTGCCCCCCCACAATCCTATGTAGAAATGTAGTAACATGTTCATGTGGGTATAATAACAGTGGAGCACATATTACTTGAGCTGGCCAAAGTAGCAGGATAGATTGTTGCACCTGTACAATATGCAGGGCTCTGTGTTTTAGGTTGTTGTGTGTTGTATATTGTGTGAAAGTGGTCAGCATGTAGGCATGGATGGTTGTGTCCCGGTGGCCATTGGCCAGTACTGTTGGTGACAAGGTCAAGTTCTCACAACTGCGTGCCAAACACAATGCATCCCAGCAAGACACAATCCAGCAGTAATCCGTACTAATTGTTCGGATGTAATATCTGTCACCATCTGAAAGATGGACATTGCATGAATGTGGGCCCAGACATACAAACAGTACACAGGTGGAAGTACCCTAGAGTGTATAAAATGTTATTGTCAAATGGGCACACCTTTGGAATTGTACATACAGGTTAGCAGCACATTAGTTGGTTGTGTAGTATGGAATACTGATGTTGTCTGGCCAAACACTGGCAGACCACAAAAGTCACAGGTATGAAGTACTGAGAAACTGCTGATGTCCCTGCACAAGCCAGAATAAGTGGAATGCCCCACATATATCTGTGAGTCAGTTGCAAGTAGCTTCCATAGCACACATGCACTCAGGTCACCCCTCCATCAGCCAGAGGTACCTCACAGGTCATATGCCTGCTGTTGGGAATGAGTACAATATGACCCCACCTCTGTATGGGAATAGCCAAAGAATGCAGAATGCTGAAGAGGTGTCCCATGCAGGTGTGTCCCTAGCTGTAAGCAGCACCCTACCAGCATCCACACAAATGGATCAATAAGGACAGAAACTATTGACATTAACACCTTGCACACCTACCATGTCACCCCAGGGGAATACAGTGGCTTGCAGCCTGGGACTGTAAGAGTGACACAATGCACTGGTCTGCTACAGATGGCCTGCATAACTACCAAATGCCCTACAGTCCTCTGTCAAAGGCCTGTGTCTCACCCGTACTGCCAATGTATGTTATCTCATGGACTCCCAAATAATGACATAACACAGTTCACAGAACACAAATGCAAGGTCATGTCGACAAATCCCAGTAGCATGTCCACCATGTCCTACTGCATGAACTGTGGACCAACCCCTAAATACTGCTGGGATGAAGTGATAACTATAGGGATACTTATCAGATATTGTTTACATAATGTTCGGAAGAGGATAGAATAATGGGGGGGGGGGGGTAGAAGAAAGAGTGAAGTCTGAAGCTCAGATGTGTGCACATACTATCCCAGACTGCAAACACAGGAATGGGTGGCTACAGACCTGCTCATAAACCACAATGTGAAGGGGTAATGACCAGAAATATGAGCTCTGCCTCTGGGTAACCTGTGTGAATCTGTACAGCTGTGAGGTATGGCCATTGCAGGATATGGCCATTCTGTCACATTGATAGATATACAAGCATGGGATCCTCAGCCACCACAGTACCAAGGGACTGAACCATTTACACAGACCCATCAGCAAGTGTCTGCAGCTCCCACTCAAGAATGGCATGACTGTGCAAGAATATGTAGGCTGCAGACCACAATACTGGACACAGCTTTATTCATCTTGTGTTCCCCAGGAAATTACTGCAGGCAAATACTTATACCTGTCAGTAGTTGATGACATAAAACATCACAGTGTAAAACAGTACATATGTCTGAATATCTCTGCTAACACCAAAACCATGTAGCAGAAGCAGCACAGACACAATTAGTTACAGTATCCCACTATCCTTTGTCCATTGTGACCCCATATTGTCAGCCAATCTACAGATATCCTGCAGAAACAGGTTGCTAGTTGTAGGTGTAGAAGACAAATGCCTGCAGTGGAGTACAACCTACCTGGAATGGATTCACACATTCAATACAGAAGGTCATACTGAGCATGCTCCCACACTTAGAGAAACAAAGCCCATTTCTGACAACAAAATACTGAAAGGTCATACTGGGCATGCTCCCACACTTGCAGACATGAAGCCCATGTCTGGCAACAACAGTGGTCTATACACATCTGTCAGTCGCAGATGTCTGTGCACACACTCCACATTGCACACCAGTCATGCTTTGCACACACATCAGATAGGAATACACACATAGATCCAAGGACAACACAATATAATTGGCCAAACATAGACATACATAGATGTGTGGAAGAGAGTGACAGTGACAAAGAGCTTCCCTTCATGTGGTCTGTCCTACACAGCACACATCCAATTGGCCAATACCACATGATGTGCAAATGTCTATCACTGTAGACATTTGCTTCTGGTAGCCCTCAGCACTATAGTGTCTATGGTGCTTGTGATAACTGTGTAACATGACTGTACAAGCCATTATTCATCTAGCAGTTGTATACATGGCCCTGTCAAATGTAAACCTGTGTGTGACTGAGTGCTGTATGTGTACTTCCAGATGAATGGTTTATGGCCCATTCAGACACACTGCACTCCCCATTGCCCTACTTTGGCAAGCCTGCTGATGTCATACACCTTGAAATACACCTTTGGAGAAGGACTAGCCCTATAAGCTCCGTGGCATGTACCATAACTGCGTAATGCTATAGTGTGATGTACTAGTTAGGTAGGAGTTCTAATCCCAGACATAGCAACTGTGACACTCGGTGTGTGTGTGTGTGTGTGTGTGTGTGTGTGTGTGTGTGTGTGTGTGTGTGTGTGTGTGTGTCTGTGTGTGTGTGTGTGTGTGTGTGTGTGTGTGTGTGTGTGTGTGTGTGTGTGTGTGTGTAGGGATCAATGCTTTTGAGGCCAGTTACAGTCACTACACTTTCCATTGCCCTATTTTGGTAAGCCTGCTGATGTCATTCACTTTGAAATACACCTTTGGGGAAGGGCTAGCCCTATACGCTCCATGGCATGTACTATAACTGCGTAATGCTATAGTGTGATGTACTAGCTAGGCAGGAGTTCTAATATCCCAGACATGGCAACAGTGAGACTCTATGTGTGTGTGTTTGTGTGTGTGTGTGTGTGTGTGTGTGTGTGTGTGTGTGTGTGTGTGTGTGTGTGTGTGTGTGTATAAGGATCAATGCTTTTGAGGCCAGTTACAGTCACTACACTTTCCAATGCCCTACTTTGGCAAGCCTGTTGATGTCATTCACCTTGAAATACACCTTTGGGGAAGGGCTAGCCCTATAAGCTCCTTGGCATATGCTATAACTGCGTAATGCTATAATATGATCTACTAGTTAGGTAGGAGTTCTAATCCCAGACATAGCAGCTATGAGACTGTGTGTGTGTGTGTATTTGTCTGTGTGTATGTGAAGGGATCAGTGCTTTTGAGGTCAGTTATAGTCACTACACTTTCCATTGCCCTATGTTGGCAAGCCTACTGATGTCATTCACCTTGAAATACACCTTTAAGGAAAGGCTAGCCCTGTAAGCTCTGTGGCGCGTGCTATAACTGTGTAATGCTCTAGTGTGATGTACCTAGTTAGGTAGGAGTTATAATCCCAGGCATGGCAACTGTGAGACTCTATGTGTGTGTGTGTGTGTGTGTGTGTGTGTGTGTGTGTGTGTGTGTGTGTGTTTGTTTGTGTGTGTGTGAAGGGATCAATGCTTTTGAGGCCAGTTACAGTCACTACACTTTCCATTGCCCTACTTTGGCAAGCCTGCTGATGTCATTCACCTTGAAATACACCTTTGGGGAAGGGCTAGCACTATAAGCTCCGTGGTGCATGTGATAAATGCAATATATTGTAGTAGCAATACATAGCTAGGTAGGGGTTTGAATCTCAGTACTGTTAAGTTTGTGTGTATGCTTGTCATCAGTATCCTGTGTGGAGGTAGCTGTGATTGTGTAATAACAGGACTCATTGTGGGATGGATTTTGCAAATTTCTTATATTGAGGACCTACTATATGTCACAATGTCCACCTTACAAGGACAACAGAAGTCAAACAGCAGAGAGGCTGGTGTAGACAATCCATACCCCTACATGTGACATTATGGATTAGTGAACAATATAGGCAACCATTGTATTACCCAGAGAACACTCTCCACCCATGTATCATACACAAACACACTTAGTTAGCCAACAACCACTATATTGGTTGTTCCTTGCATATGTCCCACAGATAGTAACCATGGTGTGATTGCAGTGGACTACAGAGGACATGTTCCATCCCTACAATAGGCAAATAATTACTTACAGTGGTCTTTTGCTATGTTCCCCACTGGACACCAGCAATACCTGTAGAGTCAGCAAATGTAACCCACAAAAGAAATACCATGCCTTATACACATGCCATGTATGGACAGATGCCACTAACACCAGTGAATACCTGTATCATGCTGTCAATGTAGGTGCAGGCACAACTTCAGTTCCATAGCCAGTTCTCACCACATGAGGTCAGGAATGCCACATCAGATGATAACAATCTGTCCACACAACATGCCCCAGACACCCCAGGTACACTTCCACATATCACAGAACATGCATGTGGGACATGTGCACAACCCAGACACCGTCCATGTTATGGAATATAGAACACATACATGGCAAGCACTGCACAGCACTGGCCACCCACAATAGTAACCCAGATGAGTAGATGGTGAATACAATACCCACCTGTGTGGGCCAATCCAGGGAGTACACCCCTGAGCCACACTGCAGACCATTGTCATGTGGCCTGATGCCAAGGTATACCCTTTGCCTAGCCTTGTAAAGCTTCCTGGTGCAGTCAACTACTACACACCTGTGAAGCAATGAACCCATGCATGCCATCTGATGTCAGTCACCTTGACATACCCTTTGCCCATATATCAGCCTGATAACCTCTGTGGTTCATGTGATACCTACGTAACACTGTAGTGTAGCAAACTAGTTAGTTAGGAATTCTAATCCTGACCCTGCCAACTGTGATAATGTGTGGAAGTCCCTGAGAGAATGTGGTTGTGTCTTCCTTGACACCTGCTTTTGTGGACAGGCACATGTACTACACTTAACTTGTTCTTCCTTTATCACTGTTGCTATGTCACTCACCTTCAAAGATACCTTTGGACATCTCTCCACCATGTAAGCTTTGTGGCGCATGCACTAACTGCATAAAAATGTAATAGCAATACATAGTCAGGGATTTGAAACCTCATACTGGTAAGAGTGTGACACATACATGCTTAGCTCTTACTCTCCTACCTTCTTCCTTTCATACTTTGTCTCTGTCTGTCTCTCTCACTCCCTCTCTGGTGGATGTGGAAAAGTACACCTGCTTTGCTTAGGCAGCAGCCTTTGTTTTGTAAGTGATGCTCATAATCAGCCAATGGCCTGTGCACGAATTACAGTCCCCCACTAGCTGATTGTATGTGGAACAGCTTTGGTATCATTCCCATTGCCAATTGCATGGAAACACACTCCTATAACTAATAACATCATGTGGGTGTTGGCCCTTTTCATTAACTGTGAGCAGGACTTCACGTCGGTGGTTGGCAAACTGCATCACAGAGGGTATTGGGATATACCTCTCTGAACATACACTGTAGAGACAGGCCAACAAACAGGAGGGAGATGTTCCAGACATGAGGACAGAATGTAAGTCTTGCTCTTCTACATTTGAAGTAATGTTGGTTTAACAGGGTTTGTGTGGATATGGCTGGTCTACATGATTTAATATCTGTCATGACAGTGTTATGTGGCTGAGGAAACTCTCACCTGTAGGGCTATCTGCAGACTGGCCTGTGTTTGGAGTTTTACATGTGTTGTGTTACTCATGCATGTCCTATCTTTAAAAATGCAGTAGCATACTCTGAGGATTGCAGTCAGTACAAGGAAACCACTGTGAAAAACTTTTCAAAAGCAAACTTCACGTTACTTAAGACTGAGGTGGAAAGTTTCAAAGCCCCCATGCTAAAGGATAATGCTGTCCAAGCTGCAAAAGCCTTTACTAATGCATTCTACGGGCACCTACAAGAATGCATGGATCATGCTATCCCAAGCAAAACCAAGACTCACTCCTCCAAGAAAAGGAAATCAGTCTGGTGGATGTCTGCCATAAACAAGCTATACCATTGAAGGAGGAAACTAGTACAGAAAAGAGTAAAATCCCAAGAAGGGAAGACATCCCTGATCAGTATCAGCAAGAAACTACAATCCCTCATAAAATCATCGTGAAGCTTGAAGAAAAATTGCCAAGGACTCCAAAGATAACCACATGGCATTCTTTAGCTATGTTAAGAATCTAAGTGGCAATGCTCAGATCTGCTCAGAGTTAGTACAGAATGGCACAAAATACACCGAACCGACTGATATTGCCAACATCCTGGCAGACAGGTTTAGTACAAACTTCACCCTCCTTTCACTCCCAAAAGGGCCTATAACCATACCAGAAGAATATAGAGCCCCTGAAATCACAGACACTCAGGTTAAATCAGCCCTCTCCAAAGCCAAAAACACAGCATCAATGGGACCAGACGGTGTCCCAGACTGCGTCATACACGAGCTCAAAGACGAATTAACCCCTCACCTAAACACACTGTTCAAACTCAGCCTCTCCACAGGCTACATATCCATAGAGTGGCACACAGCAATGGTTATTCTGCTCCCCAAAGGTGGAGCCACAACAGACCCCAGGAACAATCGCCCTATAAGCCTGACTAGCTTGGTCTGCAAGGCTATGGAGCACATCATCAGGGAACTAATTAACAGAGACATTGGGAACCTTCAAACACTGGACCCTACCCAGTTAGGCTTTGTTAAGGGCAGAGCATGCCTCCTAAACTTGGTGGACTTCTTTGAGACAGTTACCAAGGCTATAGACAAGGGAAATGTGGTTTACACAGCCTACCTAGACCTCGCAAAGGCCTTCGACACCATTCCCCATTCTGGTATTATAGACAAGCTTACCAGCCTGAACATAAACCCCTGCGTAACAAGATGGGCTGCCAACTGGCTCGCAGACAGAACCCACATGGTGACAGTTGTGGGAGCTAGGTTTGACTCTAAACTGGTTACAAGTGGTGTTCCCCAGGACTCAGTCCTAGGACCCCTCCTGTTCAGCATATACTTCTCAAAGATACAGGCAAGCACAGGAGGACTATGGCTGACCAAGTTCACATATGACTGCAAACTAGGGGCTATAATTGCCTCTCTGGCTGACACAGACATCCTCCAAAAGGGTATCACTGAGATGGATACCTGGTGTCAAAATCATGGCCTCACGCTAAATGTCAAAAAGTGCATAGTCATCTCCTTTGGAAAAAACAAAGTACCCACAAACGACCACGTAAGTGGTAGTCCCCTAAATACGAAAGGCATAACAAGGGATCTGGGGACCCAAGTAGATAGTAATCTCTCCTTTGATAATCATATTGCCAAAGTGTTTAGAAAATCCTTCTATGTGGCCCACCTAATCACAAAAGGGTTGCATCCAGATCAAAAGAGGTCATTGTGCCCCTCTACTCATCACTCATCAGACCCATCATAGAGTACAATGCCCAATTTGGGATGTACCTTACAAGACACCTGCAACAGCTGGAAAGACCACAGAAGTACCTCACCAAGAGGATCACTGGCCTCAAACCGATGCCCTATGCATCTCAACTGAAGAATATATATATATATATATATATATATATAGAATATATATATATATATATATATATATATATATATACATACATATATATATCTATATATATATATATATATATATATATATATCCTTGTTATGTGCAAACATGACATTTTGTATATACCTTCCCAGATGTATCACACCCTATTTATCTGATATGTAAATATTTAGATATAACAACACACGTGATTCAGCATTAATATCACTAACAAGTACTACACAATTGTAGAAGTCATAGCAGTTGTTCAATACTATTCAGTATGTGTACTGACACATATATTGGTAAAAACAACAACTGTCTTCACAGCTCTCATGGCTTAGTAGTTAACTGCTGTGACTACAATTTACAGGGTCCTGGATTCAAGATCTGAAAGGACTGTTTATTTTGGTGCTGGGCAGAACAAGGGTTGTTGGATACAAAGTGGTTAAGGCAGTTTTGAGCAGCTTTAAGCAGGTTTGCATGGGTTTGCGTGATGGTAAGCACTGCTAACATATGGTTAAACGTATAGCCGCTTACACCATGTAGGCTTCACTTACCAGTGTGCAAATCTGTTTAACAGTTATATTTAAGTAATGCTTACACCTGCTAAGCATAGCTGAGCCCTGGGAACTAGTGATCACATTCCAGTCTGATAAAATAGCAGGGTAATGAGATCTTTAATAAGTGTATTTACTTCCATGTACATAGCATGCATCTATGTACTGTCATTACAGTAGCAAGAGGTGTGAGTCTACTGTCTGGGACACCTGAGCATATATATGGCTTGTACATCACTCTTTTCAATTTGAATGTGTTTCATACATGGGTAGTATCCCAGGTTATATGCAGTCACACTGGCATGTAGTGTATCATTACATTACTACTGCTGACAGTGCATTCCTAAGTAAGAGTAGATTGCAGATTGTAGTACTGGAACCAAACACCCCTGTATGCAGAAATGGACTCTGAGTCCTGACTATCATGTTCTTGGTGTGTGAGCTGTGTGTCATTAAGTATTTGCTACTGGAGATTGCTCTGACTTGTGGATATTAACTGTAGACTACTTTGTGTATAGGACATGTCATTAAGGGCTGTTGTCATATAGTAATCTCATACCTATCAGTGTCAGACATCTATCTGTCAACACAGTCATCCTACTGCATAACTAGTTGGCTAGCTGATGTCTGCCTGTCCTCTGTACAGATGTGCAGATGTCGGGACTCCATCTTGGCTGCTTACAGGCAATCTATGCTTGATTGACACTGACATGTCTGCCCAGCTATGTTATGAATGCCACAGCTAGGAATCCACACCCCGTATGCACCGCATACCATGGATACCTAAACTACACTACCACAGTCAACAGAACATGCTTGGGTACAGGTCTCCAAGACAGACACTGACCATCAACCAGATGATTGGATGTTGCATGTAACTCTCACCCTGAGGATCACCCCTGTGGCATCTGTTGCTAGATGGCCTGCTGGCACATGGCAGGTGGCATGATACCACTGTACTCACATCCCCTATGCTTCCCATCTCTCCATGGACAATAGCCTGGTACACACCTATGAACACCTGCACCGATGCACCCCAGTACTGACAAATGTGTACATGTGCATTACTGAGAATAACAGTGTCTGTGTTTTTGTAGAACTGCAGTTGATAATACCCCAAGGCCCTTCACACCCACCGCACCCCCCCCATTGCCATAGTTAGATGTGGCTGCTGCTGTACTGGACATTACATGTACTGTATTACACTCTTCACCCTATGGGCTACCTGGGGCTTGCATTACCAGCACAACACTGTTGTACAAATGGGTTAATAGGCATGGGATACCCTCTCAGTTCTGGCAAGTGTGTGTATGTGGGCAAGTGTGTATATTTGTAGGATGCAGCATTCTGAGGCCACATTCTCCTAATACAATATGCCTTGCCAAATAGTATTAGGGATATTGATGTTGCTGACCATAGGAGAGCCATGACAATGCATCACCCTACTTTCCCTGTGGCATGTACATTAGATGCATATCCCTGTAGTAGCACTTTTGGGATAGACAAGGGGTTGTATTGCAGTCCTGGTCAATGTGTGATTGTGGGTATGTCAGTGTATTATCATGGGTTTCAGTGTATATAATATCCACTGTGGGGTGTGAGTGCTGGGTATACTGTCATTACACCACGATACCCCCAGTACATGTCCCATGTTCCACATGGGGACCACTGTCACTATCAACCATACAGGTAACTGATAACACTATCTAGCCCAGTTATGCATGTGCTGTGTTCAACCTATCTGTAACAGAATGGAGACACTGACAAGGTAGTTAGCACTGATAAGCCCAGGTCTCTCATATGTGTGTATGACTGTTATGTGTTTGTCAATGTGTATATGACAGTACGTCACACTATGCATTGTCCATAAACAACCAGTACATCCCCCATTACTATACTGTACAGGGCCTGGGGATGTTCTTTATGTAATATGTAACCTGGAACACACCTAATCCTAAAAGCTGTGTGGTGTGTGCAGTTAAGGCCAAACACATCAGTAGCACTACATACCTAGGTAGGGGTTCTAGTTCCAGTGTTGCCAAGTAACAGTGTGTGTGTATGTGAAGAGATCTAATTCTGTTTGCAGAATATACATGTCCCAGGAGGTCATCTGTTCGAGAACTGCCTGGCAAATGCTAACATTTCACAGGTATCATCCTGTGGAAATATATTCCATCACAACTAGTAGTAGATGTGTAAATGCCCTCTTCCCCACTGTATAGGTGTACAGCAATACTGGGGTTGGTATATATAGCTGGGTGTGGCTCTTGTGGACACAGCCACCATCATTGCAGTTACTGTTGAGTATATCCCCCCGCTTAGCTGGCTGTAATACTGTACAGTTCATGTTAACAGGTTAAGTAGTTGTCAATCACACTATATGTGGTTCTACAGCACCTCACACACTCCAAAGGGTAGGGCTGTGCCATCCACACCAGCACCCATATGTTTACCAAGTTGAGGATTGCACTACATTGGGGAAGGGGACATATACCATGCCAGTACCATTGTCAGTTACATTAAACTAGCAGACTGCTTATTTCCCAATGTGTTGTTGTACCTATTATGTCTTGGTGGAATTACATAGACTAAAATGGGTTCCTTGTACAAGTACATACATTCATGTGTAAAGTATTCTCTGTGTATTGCATCAACACCAAAGCCTCTGTGTGTTATACACAATCATGTGGTGTGTACCACCCAGTACACTTACCATTGTCTACTGTGGAAGGGCTGCTGACATCAGCCACCATGCACTCACCTGTATATACCCCCAGACCTATCAGACATATGCACATGCAGTAACTGTTATACAGACCTGTGACATATGCTCACCTGTACCCAGGATATGGCACAGCCAAGGTGTCACCACAGTGCCATACCCCTTGTAGGAAACAACAGCAGACCAACATCTTGCTGACATATGGACACCTACAACACAAATGGAATACATTATGGAGACCACAGTCAATCAGTGTTAATAACAGCTATAATGCATCATGGCTGGACAGCTACCCATTCCTGACATGTAAGCATTAAACTTTACTGCTGACAACGTTACACAGCATTACATTGGTACATGTGGTACAGTCACCCTGTGCATCAGAACCATATTAGCCTGACACTGCATTGATGTTATGGATGACAGGGATTTGGCACAGGTATCATCATATGCACAGGGTGTGTTATTGGTTTGCCAGAGACCTAGGTTGAGCCATACATTTGACATCATGTGTGTGTGTGAGGGGGTTTAATTATTAATTGGGCTGTTGTGATGTGGTGTGTGTAGGTATGGGGTTGCCCTACCTGTGTTGATGTGTGTGTGTATGCATGCACACAGTTCTGCCATGTAGCTGCCCTATACTGGGGTTTATTGGACAGCTGCAGACCGTACCTGGCAGGGTTTGCAGTTCACCATCTCCGGCCATGGACATGAGAACTGTGCCTACCAGGGGTTCTATGGGCATCACCAGGTACAAGCTACGATAGGGTACTTTCCCCTGACAATGACATATGTACGCTGGATCCAGGTCCCTCTTGGGACCAGCCAGGTCCATGTGTATGTGGCCTGCTGTGTTGTGGTGCGGACAGCACCCCCCTGCATGCTGGGGCTGGTGCTGTCACTACGGGAGCAGCTCTGACTTCTGGCATGTCCACTTCAACCTCTAGCTGTTGGTGTTGCTGGCCTATATCCACGTGGCTGTTGCACTACTCCCACCATATGCTCAAGCACAGACATTCCACAGTCGAGGATTCCCACCATCTCACTCAACTTTATATCCATAACCTCTGTAAAATAACGGTGGGCACCTGCAAGATCACAGATGTTGTCAATAACACCTGACTAATTAGCCCTCTGCAGACTCAGACTCTGTCTGGTATACCGTTCCATACACACCTGCACCTCCATGATGGCCTGAAACATGCATCTGGTGGCATCAGATGTGGCAACTCTGTCAGGGGCATGATGACCAGCAGCCCTCCTATAAGTACCCCTGTACATCTGCCTGTGTGATACCCTGCTGGACATCTGGCTATGGCTGCTGTGTCCAGACACATGCCATAGATACCACATTGCCCTGTCTCATGCCGCCAACTGCCAACTGTCCCTCAGCTATGGCCACTGGTGATAGGGTATGTATAGGCAATGTGACTGTGTGCAGGGATGGGGCTGATAAGAGTGGGATGTCAAATGATGGCACACTTTCAGCCCCTTACAACTCTGCCTGTGCCTCAACACACCTATCATCATTATTAGTGTCTGTATGGACACTAACATCAGTTTGCCTGCAGGGGGGACCCTGACCCACCTCACCACCTGTGAGGGGAAAACAAGAAACGCCCTTTAAGACCTGTACATCATTGCTTAACAGTATACACACACACACACACACACACACACACACACACTTACAGATGTGGTTGCACAAAGATATTACACACAGACCTCTCATTACCCATCTGTCAACATGCATGACATATGGCACTCAACAACATGCAGTGCAGCTATAGTCAAGCCCTGTTAACAACATTATACATCTCTGTGATGCATGGGTTGTGTTAGTAGATGATGCCCCTTCCCCTGGAACACACTGCACCCATGCACACCGTATTGCTGTACACCTGTTCAGCACCCTGGCATGTACTGTGTACCCTACTTCACAGGTGTACACACCATTGGTGAATGTGTATATGTGTGTCAGTTATGTTTGCTCTGCTGCTCTCAGCCCCTATGTGTTTGTCTGACACATACCTGGGATGATATGTGGACAGATGTCATTTGTGAATGCTTGATGTCTGATTTACAGATCTCATCATCAACAGTCCATGTATGGCCAGTAAAATACAAACACACTGACAACCTTCAAACCTTACTGTGGCTTTGGGGAGTGTACACACCCTTATTGACATGGCACTGTCTTCCCTGATATGCCATGGGGCCACATTACTGCATATGCTAACATTACACAAACCCGATATGTGACATATGACCTGTGAAATCAAATGCAGTATCAAACAAATGTGTTAATTGTGCAGATGCTGACTGAGATGCATACAATTTGTGGGTGTATATGTGTGCATGCCCTTATCATGATGTTTTATTGCACCAACTGTTAAGTGTACTACAGCAGTCACTATTCCTGGAAGGGGTATACTAGCATGGGCCATCTGCATTTGCCAGTATTTGGTCACTCTGCCCTACAAATGTCCCCCAACTCTGCATGAGTGCAAGGTCAACTCATGTGCACAGCCCTTGGAGGTCACACAGTGCCATCACTATTGCTGTGGAGTCAGGGTTATGTCTGCCACAATTCATGACCTTGACTGTGTGCATATACAGCCATTCTTAGCAAGCTTTGGATCTCTGCTTCAGTTCACTGTTGTGTTTCAGGATGACCCCCCCCATCCTCAGCCTTTTTGCAGATGTTTGACAACTATGGCCAACACGTGTGTCATTTTGCAGTGTTCCAAATTCTGAACACCATGTGCCTAGTCCCTGCTAATGAATGGCAAACATACAGGTGTACATTGGCACCAGCAAGGTACAGATGGAGTTGGTGGGCCTGAGGTGGGGTGAGGTATTGGTTGTGCAGCACATGTATCTTAATTGATAATGCCTGTAGGTTTCCAACTTGGTCTTGGTACACCAATACACATTGCAACACATGCCTTTGGGGGAATTTTGATGTTATGCATGTGCTACCTGTAGAGAGCCCTGGCTGATGTTTCCTGTGGAACAACTATCCCATCTGATTACCCTAACCCATGGGCCACACTTATGCAGAGTCCAGGTGATTGCTGACACAGGTACTGCACAGACAGTACTTGCTAGACATTCCTGCAACACCCTCAGTGTTGTGGCATATTACTAGGCAGCCTGCATGACCAATGTGCAACATGTGTCATCATCTGTCTTGGATGGCCATCTATTTATTTTCTACATTAATCCTGTCCCATACATCCACACCACATACATGACTGTCTGCACTGTTTTCCATGGTATATGCAATGGGGAGGTAAGGCTACATGCCCAACTCCTGCGTGCTACCTGTTGGGTATGGGATCCATTCCATGGCTTGTAAGATGTGTACAAGCCACGGCTGCCTCTGTTGCAGGTAAGTGGGCACATTTGATAGCCAAACGTATTGGACAGCAGACCATTTCTTGGTGTGACATTGAGGACGTGTACTTGCTGGAAGGTCCATACTCATGACGAGTGCATGCTGTTAGTACTTCAAAAGCTGCTTCTACAATATGGTATTTGGAGTGTATGCACACATATGCTTCCAATGTTTGTTAAGGCATGTATTCCCCATATTTGCTGTCCTAACATAGGATTCCATATTACACATTCATAGCTCATGATAGGACCACATTACAGGTTGTAAGGGTTGTGAAATGCAGTATTGTGATATGCTGTTGTGTAGATCTATAACAGTTGCCATTGTAATAGTGGTATATACACTGTTGTAGCACTGTATAAGGTTGATGTTTCAGACATGTCCCTACTGTAGGCCATTTGACCCACCATTATGTTCATCTCTGTGCACACATCCTGGAATGACAGGTTGTTAGTTATATTGCAGGACTCTTACATACCCTTCAGATATGCCACCATGGTGACCACTGTGATGTAGTGCAGTTAACAGCAACAATAAGTGAACATGTACAGCATGCATTATGGGTAGGTGTGTTAAATGTGTGCATGGAATATACCATGGCCATAACATGGCTGGTATATTGGCAAACCTGAACAAACACCATACTCACCAGCAACAGGCTGCTGCCCCGAAGGTATACCAGAGGGACCTATATAGTTGTGTG